>NW_023605393.1:0-24532 GCF_014898055.3 Talpa occidentalis
TGACTACACTGCTACCTAGCAGGTTTGAAAGTGAGTAACAACAGACAGACAAGGATGATTTCTTATCTAAGCCTGGGTGATCTTGTTTTATTCATTATAATAAGTATAAGGAGTAGAACCTGTGAAATTTAATGTGGGTAGTTTAAAGAAATAGTTAAAATTTTTAGCGAAGATTTAGTTCATTGTTTATTTCTCAATGAATTTACTTCCTGAAGGTTTTGTACATTTTATTTCCAATGTAGTGGGAACTTGTAAAACTTACTGGCTATTTTGCTGTTGTTTCTCTAGAAGAATATAGCTGAGAATAGAATCCTGCCTCTCACAGAAGTTGGCATGCACTTATCCCAAGCGGTGAAAGCTGGCTACCCTGTTGATATGGAGCGAGCAGGCCTGACTCCAGAGGTTCAGAAGATTATTGCTGATGTTATCCGAAACCCTCCCATCAACTCAGGTGATAACCATGACCCTAGCCCTAGCCTGCACCCTTAATGACTTGAGTCGTTGAACCCAGATGAAGTAAACAAGCCATCCACTAATATTTTTCATTTTTAACATTAACTCTGTATGCTGCCATGAAAATCTTACTTTTTATCTTTTTAGTTGTTTTTAGAAACAGCAAAATCTGAGCCTGTGATAGTCTTGTTTCCTTTTCATCTTCAGATTACAACTTCCACACCTCTCCTATTTAATGCACTTTATTCCTAATATTTTTCTTATTGCATGAAAAAAAACCTTTTCCCTTCATATTCATTCTCTGTACCTTACCAACTCCTAGTTTATCCCCAAATCTTTTTTATTCCTTGTCATTGATTTCACTTAAATATAGCCTTTTCTTTAATATATATAATGTATAAAATACATATTTTATATAAAACATATGTATATCATATGTGTGTGTATTTAAGGTAACTTTGGTTTACATTATTGTTTGTGTATTAGAAATATAAGGATCAAAAAAAAAAAGAAAGCATAAGGATCCCTCTACAGTATTGTGAATGTACTATATACTATAGCTTGGCTATTGTAAATAGTGCTGCTAAGTAGCCTTTCTAATCAAGTCAGTGATGTCAGTCATTCTGATGATGAAGGGGTAGATCAAGTTCTCTAAACCCCTTGAAGAAGGGTTTCCTTATGTTGCTTTGCGCCAGAACTTTGCTGAGCCCTTTGCTTGTTCTATAGAAGCTTTTTAATACAATTTGTTACCTACTTTTTACAAAGGTAAGGATGAGGTACATTAGGAAGTGCTGCTAATTTGTTTTTTAAGTCATGTAAAGCTCCCCTTGAGCTATGTGGGGAAGCGGGGGTCACGGTGGGGGAAATCTTGCGGTGATGCCATCTGCAGTTTTTTGAATCCACTGAATGCAGAATTAGAGGACAGAATAATATCCACACATAAATGAACCCGCACAGAAGAAATCCATGTTGTTCAAGGGCCAACTATGCTGTAAAGTTACAGAATTTTAGACTTGGAAAGGAAACTGAAAATTAATAAATGTTCACTTCCCTACTCCCACCCTGTTTCTGAGGCCTATAGAGAGAGTCACAAATTTTTTTTAATATTATATCAAGTCTAATGACTGACAAGTTTTTCTTTTTTCTAAACTATATGGAAGTTGTACTGCCAAGTTTTTAAAAGAAAGAAATATGCAGTTTCTAATCTGACATAGGATTGGGTTTATATGCCTCCAATCGATGAGTAAAACAATATGCTTCAGGGCCCCCTGGTGGCGCACGGGGTTAAGCCTCAGCATTATGAAGCATTCCACTGCCACTGTAGCATGAGTTCGATTCCTAGCCAGGGAGGTGACCCACAGGGGACAGCAGACCTCTCCTGTATCGCCCGCTGCTTCCCTTAGCAGTGTATTTCAGTCAGTCCGCCTGTTCTGTTCCCCACTCTGTCTCTGGTGAATCCTCTCACCCCCCACCTCTGCCTTACACCCCAGTTCTTGTATACATAAATAAATAAATCTTTAAAAAATAAATAATATACTTCATTATAATTCATTTTAATATTTTTATGTATCTATGTCTTTAAATATTTTCTACCATGTGTAGTACCCTTTATGTTCATAGCTTAGCAAATTTAATTTCTGATCACTTTTTAATTAAGAAATACTATGAATCAAGCAGAATATGTACAAAGAAAATTTCTCAACAGTTGCACAGTCTGGTTCAACAATTACTAGAGAGATGAGAAAAACATTTGAAATCGTTAGTCACTAAAACTAGTTAAAACAGTTGTCTTTATCACCAAACACTGAATATAGCAAATACATTTTATTCAGAGATAAAAGTTAATTGAAATCTTGAAAGACAACAGAGAACACTATTGAATATAGTTTTTAAGCAGTATTTCATTTTGCTGTTAATGCACTATATGTAGGTTGTACATATAATATGAAGAAGTATATTAATTGTTGCTTACTTCCAAAGCAAAACTTGAAAAAATTTGGAAGATTGTGACAACCATGAGCTCTAAATTTTATTTCTTTTGTACATTTATAGCCAATATCATTTATTTATTTTTTATTTTTTAGCCAATATCATTTATTGAGGTAAAATTTTACTTTTGAATTCTTGTTTTCCGTGATAAAATATTATTCTCTTATTGGAGAAAATATTGTTGAGTTTTAAATGATAATAAGAACTGAAGATATGCATACTACATGAAATATTTAGACATTTTGTTATCTTTTATTTAACTGTAACTATAATTTAAGTATTTTTGTGTACAAGGCAATTGGTAATTAATTGCATGACCCTGAATTGAGAAATTTTCTGTTTTATTACATTATTTATAAGGAAAGCATTTGTGAATGATAAAGAATCAGATGTCTATTTTTCATGCTGTTTTCTTTACTAAATAGATTTTGTCCTTTCAACACTTAATATTTAAATGGATTTTTGTTCTTTGAGTTTCTCCCTTTATGTAATTTAAGCTCCTTTTATGGAGTTGAGATTCTAACTATACTTAATAATAAGTTAAGCAAGACATTTAATGAGGTGCCTAGGTAATATTTTGAATGATTTCATTCTCCCATTCTTTATGTGCATGTAGCTGGAAAATTAAGGGTGGCTTCCAAGGGACCTGCCACAAAAGTAGAGGTAATATGATCTCTTTTAGAGTAGTGAAGGAGTGTAGTCAGTGTTCATTACTTCATTCTCCAGTAGATATTTTCAGCACTAACTTGCTTGGAAAGCTAAAGGCAGAATAAGAGGCATATTTAAAGTTAGATACCACTTGTTTCTGTATGCATATGATAAGATTTCTTAAAGATAAAAAAAGTAAAGGGTACTGGAAATGTACAAGTTAATATGTGAAATTTCTAATTTTATCAAGAAATTATGTTCTTGTCTGAATTGCAGTATAATAACTATACATTATTAACTCATAGTGCTTTTAAATGACAGGAAATTTTTTACATCTCAATTTAGAAATAAATTGAGTCTAATGGAATAAAACACCTCACTTTTTCTTTTTAAAATAGTTTAACAGTAATAAAATACAGAAGAAATAAATATATAATACTAGTTGGCTAGAGCATGGGAAAATTTGTATGGTTTTTCTAGAGCAGATGTAATGTGTAAAGATGTAATGTGAGTCACATGAGCAATTAAATTTTCTAGTAGTCTCATTAAAGTAAAAGTAAATAGCTAATTAATTTTAACTATAATTTAATTAGTCTAATATATTTAAAATTTTATCATTCCAACATTAATTAGGAATTATTGATGAGATTGTATAAGCGTTTGAAATGATGTATGTCTTACATTTATAACATCTCAACTATGAATGCTAAATTTAAAAAAATTTTTTTAAAAGATTTATTTATACATACAAGAATTGGGGTACAGGCCAGAGTTGTGGAGATGAGAGAATTCACCAGAGACAGAGTGGGGAACAAAACAGGCGAATTGACTGAAATATACTGCTAAGGGAGTAGCAGGCAAGTCAGGAGAGGTCTGCTGTGCCATGTGGGTAGCTCCCTGGCGGAGATCAAACTCGTGCTGCAGTGGCTGCAGCTAGCTTCATAGGTGTGTCTTAACCCCTTGCACCACTAGGGAGGCCCTAATGCTTAAATTTTAACTTGAAATACTTAATTTGTATTTAGCTTTCATAAAATTTACAATTGAATAAGGTAAATTAAGATATCCAAGTTGTTTCAGGTACTTAACATTTTTCCAACTAAATCAAAAATTACTGAATTAAAAATACTTAAAATTAAGAACTCAGCTTCTTAGCCACACAAGCCACGTCATGAGGACTCAGTCATTTTGTGGTTGGTGATATTTGTGTATACGTCAGAGCTAGCTTGGTAATATATGTCAGTATATCAAATTTGTATAACCTTCGAGCTAGCAATCCCACTTGTAAGTACCTAGAAAAAATGGAAAGATACTTGTAGTATAATGTTCATCAGAACATTTTTATTTTCAAAGAAAAATCAAAGACAAAGAAAGAGAACTCAAGGTAAATTCTAATAGACACATATAAAAGAAGACTTCTCAGTCATAAAAATAGTAAAGTAATAAAGTTGATAGAATTTCAGCGTATAAAGATGGTATAATGGCCAAGGTCAAGAAAACTTCAGTTTTGTTAAGGTGTGATGGTAATATTGACGATTTTATTATATTTAGAGGTAATCTGGTCTTTTCAAGATCTTGATTAAATATCAGTTATGCACCTTCATAATTAGAAAAAGAGTATATGCTTAATAGTCAAAGAGTCCACTTTTCTACTTTCTGTTGGCTATTATCTTTCTGACTTAAAAAAAAAAAAAAAAAACTGCACTCTTTTGGGGATGTCCTGGAGTAGCAAGGTAAGAGCTTTGGAAGAAAGGAAATGTAAACTTGAAAATGAAATCACTTAAAGACCACCTTTTCAAGTTGGTATCTAAAAATACTTGGTTGTTAATTTGAATTGGTGTTAGAAATGTTTGTTAGCAGTTTTATAAATCACATGAAGTTCTGTGAATAAGTTCTAAGTTGCTTAGCTTTATAGTCCTGTAGAGCATTACAGATGAATGTGATATTGGGAAGAAGGTTTGAAACATGAATAGTGGTTTCTAGGATGCTACATAATTTGTAGATGTGAAGAGACTGACAGTCTGAGTCAGATCTGTTGAGATACAAAAAGATTAAAAATTACTTGACTCTGAAAATAAGATGTATCTTTCCCAGATAACTCAGTCAATATGCATTTAAAATAATTGTTGTCTTTTTGTTACTCTATAATAGCCATTGAAAGGATCTTTTTTATTAGCATCTTATTTACAGCTATGAGTAGCCGAAAATTTCTATTTTCAAAATAAGTTGTTTGAAAAATTTAACTTGTAATTGACATCTGGAATTTGTAGCATAACTTAATTACTTTAAAAACAATTCTGTGAATGGTGGTTTTAATTCTCAGGGGAGGGGCCTCCCTGGTAGCTCAAGGTGTTAATGCGCAGCCTGTGAAGCTGTCAGCAGCCTTTGCAGCATGAGTTCGATCCCTGGCCAGCCAGGGAGCAACCCACATGGCGCAGCAGACCTTTCCTGACTCAACCTGCTGCTTCCCTCAGCAGTGTACTTCGGTCAGTCTGCCTGTTCTGCTTCCCACTCTGTCTCTGGTGAATCCTCTCAACCCCACACCCCTGGCCTGTAACCCAGCTCTTGTATGCATAAATAAATAAATTTTTTTTAAACTAATTTATTTATTTGTACAAGCACTGGGTACAGTCAGAAGCGCAGGCGGGTGAGAGAGAATTCACCAGAGCCAGAGGGGAGAGCAGAGCAGGCAGACTGATGAAATACACTGCAGAGGGGAGCAGTGGGCGGAAGAAGAGGTCTGCGCGCCATGTGGGACCCTCGCATGGTGGCCAGGGATCGAACAGGCACTGCAGAGGCTGCGGGCAGCTTTGCAACCCAGCGCTCAACTGCTGTGCCACCGGAAAGGCCCAACAACTCATAGTTTTTCTAAAATGTTGTGTAATTTATTTTAAAATCTTATTATTTCATCTTTCACAGATACATACAAAATGAAGCTAATTAGATTGTTTGTTCCTGAAAACATTGACACATACCTTATCCACATGGCAATTGGGATTCTGGGAAATGATTTGAACAACAGACTGTTATGTCAACCTTCTTGTGATTCCAACAAAAAGAGATGTTTCCCCAACTCTGAAGAGAGCTGTTCAAGTTCTAAGAGAAGCAAGGAAGAAGTATGCACTGATACCAAGGTATTAATTACATGTTGAATTTTCATATAGTGTTAGTTTGTTTATACTAGAATGCTGTATTTTAAACTGTTATAAATTCTGACATAAGACTACTTTAAAGAATCTATGTGCTATGATTTTCTTTGCGTTTCATAAATCTGACTTGAGAAAGTGATTTTTTTTTTTAAATACAATAAAAGGGTAGTTATTATAATATGCTAAACAGATACACTATTTGTATTGTGTGGAAAGTCAGCTTATATTTTACTGCTGCATCAGAGTAAATATACAGCTTGGAAACTCTTTCATAGGTGTAATTAATATTGGCATATGGAAGTTCATGTGGTTAATGAAAATGAAAACAAATTTATTAGAAATACCCTGAAAATGTCTTATTATTCTGTCATTAATCACATTCTGTTCCTGTTAAGTATCTAAGAAGGACAATTTGTTGGTTAGGATCCTTAGTACATCTTAATGTGCTTTTTTGCATGACCACAGAAAGACCATGAATTTAGTGCTGTTTTAGATAGTATATTTTATTAAAATTAAATGTTTTGAAAATCCTTGCTCCGGTGTAAGGTAAATAGTAACCACAGAGGGCCTCCCTGGTGGCGCAGCGGGTTGAGCACAGCGCTGTGAGGCTGTCAGCAGCCTTTGCAGCACAGGTTCGATTCCCAGCAGGCCAGGGAGATGCCTACATGGTGTGGCATACTTCTCCTGTCTCACCCGCTGCTCCCCTCAGCAGTGTTTTCTGTCCGTCTGCCTGTTCTGCTGCCTTCTCTGTCTCTGGTGAATTCTCTCACCCTCCTGCACCTCTGGCCTATACCCCAGTTCTTGTATAAATAAATACATCTTTAAAAAAAAAAGTAACCACAAACAGAGTAACTTCTTTGATAATGTGACTCTATTAAATAATTGTATAAATTTGAAAATTTGACCTTCAGTATCTTCCAGATCTAAAATCTGACTATGTTAAAAGTTTATAAAACCTATTAAGTAAACAGAATTTTAGTTCCTAGATTATAAATACAGCATGGTAGTAGATGATTGCTAATATTTACTAGAGTATTAGAAACTGCATTTCAGTTCTAAGGTAATCTTTATAAAAGTTTTCCTGCATTTTCAATATAGTGTTTCCAAGTTCAAAAAACTCTCCTGTTGTTTTTGTGTAATATTCAGAATATGGAAATTTGGTTTATGAGATGCATAGCTCTGCCACTTATTTGAACTTTCTCTTCCCTTGTCTCTATTATATCTTTCCTGCTTAATTTTGATTTAACCTTTCATTTCTCCTGAGTATGGGCATTCTCTTGGAAGACAGCATTAGCTGATCAAGAGAGTTCATAGGAGCCTGTCATTCTAGCCACTTATTACCAGTCAACTGGTAACCAGTCAGCAATTGACCCTCAACTGCTATTGGGTTGAGCAAAAGCCTTGCTCTTTTCAGATGCTGTTCTCAATTTATCACGCTTTCCAGTGTAGACCTGTGTCTCTTTTGGGATTCTATGTCTTAGGCTCCTCATTGCTTGTCTCTACCTTTTCTAGTACAGATGCTATACCATATAAGTCTTTTTTTAAAAAAAAAAGATTTATTTATTTATGCATACAAGAACTGGGGTATAGGCCAGAGGTGGGGGTGGTGGTGAGAGGATTCACCAGAGACAGAGTGGGGAGAAGAACAGGCAGATTGACTGAAATAGACTGCTGAGGGGCACAGTGGGCGAGTAAAGAGAGGTGTGCTGCACCATGTGGGTAGCTCCCTGGCTGGGGATCAAACTTGTGCAGCAGTGGCTGAGAATAGCCTCATAGGTTGCGTCTTAACCCCTTGCGCCTCCAAGGAGGCTCTATACCATATAAGTCTTATGGCTGTTGGTAGTTTCTCCTCACATGCTTATTGTTTGGGTATCCTAAAAATACCTTTAAAATTAGTTTCATTATAAATGTAGATGATAGATTTTGGTTTTGCTAATTGGTTTAACTGTTCAAATGCTATGTGTAGAAATATAAAAACTATGCTGCTCCTGCCATTATATACCCAGAACCCTCTTTTATATTACTTTCCTTTTTGTTTTTCTTGACTGCATTAGAAGAGAGAGTGCTATTTCCTGCCACATCACTGAGTTTGGTTTTAAACTAAAATAATCAGTATTATTTACAAACTACTTTAAGATACTCAGGGGAAAAATGCCTTATGGATAATATATCCATCATTGTTGAAATTTAGTACTCCAGGATACTAAAAATTTTCTTAGCTTTGCTTTTTTAGGTATTTTAGTTTGGCAAAGAAAGTGGCACATGCTATAACTATTTTGAATTCTATAAAAATTATAAAGGTTGCTGGGACATGTCCTGGTGCTATTTCATCAAAAGAAGAGATTGACAGAAATTCACCAAGACTCACTTCTGGGAATCAGCCATCCAGTGATCCAGAAATAGACGATTTATTTACGGATTCTCATTCACAGGTAAATTGATTTGACAAAATTGGGGGTTTTTTTTCCAAGTTTTATTGATTTGCTAATAATTATGTAAGTATATGATTAAGAGGAGTGCAACTTCACACCTCCCTGTGTGTATGTGCGTCTCTTACCATCTACCAACTTTCCCATGCTAAAACACTATCACCAGGCCTCCCTGGAGGAGCAGGGGATTGAGTCGCAACCTGTGAAGCTATCTGCAGCCTCTGCAGCACAAGTTCGATCCCCCACAAGGGAGAAACCCATAATGTGCAGCAGACCTCTCCTGACTTGCCTGCTGCTCCCCTCAGCAGTGTACTTCGGTCAGTCTGCCTGTTCTGTTCCCCACTCTGTCTCTGGTGAATCCTCTCACCCCCCACACCTCTGGCCTGTACCCCAGTTCTTGTATGCATAAATAAATAAATCTTAAAAATAAATAAATAAAACCTTATCACTTTCCATCCCCTATTCCCTTCCTTCTCTCCCTCATCTACTCTGGTAACTAGCATGTTTTTCAGAGTCTGAGAATATTCTTGTTTTGCCAGTTTGTTTTCTTTGGTTATTTATATTATACAAATTAATATGACCATCTGGTAACTGTCTTTTCTCCTTCTGAGTATTTCATTTAGCATAATCACCTCAATATTAATGTATTTTATCCTAATAGGCACTATTTCATCTTTTTAAATAGCTGAATAATATTCCATTGAGTATATATTTCACAATTATTTTATCCAGTTGTCTGTCAGTGGGCATTTAGGTTGGTTCCATAACTTGGCTGTTGTGAATAATGCTGTTATGAGCATAGAAGTATGTAAAATTTTTTGTGTGTTTCATATTTCATGGTGTTTGGGTAAAAATATAATAGTGGTTTTTCCATTTTTATTTTTTGAGTAATCTTCATACCATTTTCCATAGAGACTGCACCAATTTTCTATAGAGGCTACATTCCCACAAACAGGGATGAGTTTTTCCTCCACATCCTTGCCGACATATGCTGTTTCCAGGTTTCTTAATATAGACCTTTGTCACGGGGTGAGGTGATATCTGATTGTGATTTTGATTTGCACTTCCCTTACAATTGGTGTTATTGCACATTTTTTCATGTGGCTGTAGGCCATTTGAATGTCTTTTTTTCTATGTAAGTTTCTGTGTAAGTCTTTTGCCTCTTCTGGTTTTGTTTGGTTTTATTTGGTTTGGCTCTTTGTTGTTTGGTTTTGTCACTCATGTGATGTGCAAATATCTTCTCCCAGTCCACTGGTTGACTTTGTTTTTGTGGTGGTTTCAAGGCACAAAGGCTTTTTAGTTTGATGTAGTCCCATTTGTTTATTTTTGGTTTTGTTGCTGTTGAAGTTGCCACTCACATGCAGCCTTGTCCAGGAGTGTATTGCCTGTGTTTTCTTTTATGTATTTTATGGTATCAGGTCTTATAGCTAAGTCTTCAACCCATTTTGAATCAATTTTTGCATATGATCGCATTTCATTCTTTTGCATGTGGCTGTCCAGCACTATTTTTTTGTTTTATTCCTCCACTTTTCTCTCAGAATTGTTTTGCCTATTTGGAGTTTTTTGTTTCCTTGAATTATATCTGCTAGCAACTGAAGTTATCTGTTGGCAACAGGATTGATACTAAAACCTTTTAAGTCTTGAAGACTTGTGATTTGTACAAGGCTGTTTTATGCTGACAGTCTTTCAATAAATAGGTGAGTTGATCTTAGAGGAAAAGCTTTCAGTTTTTTATCTTTGAGTATTCTTGTTGCTGTGGACTTGTCATACTTGGTCTTTATTATGTTGAGGTTTCTTCCTTCTGCCCTCTTTATTGAGAATTTTTACCATAAGTGGATTTTGGATCTTATGAAATGCTTTCTCTACATCTATTGAAATGATCATGTGATTTTATCTTTCCTTTTGTTGAAGTGTTGAATCACAGGGATAGATTTGCAGATGTTGAACCATCTTTGCATACCTGGAAAAAAATCCCACTTTTTCATGATGTTTGATCCTTTTAATGTATTGTTGAATTTACTTTGGTAAGATTTTATTGAGGATTTTTATATCTATGTGCACTAAAGATATTGGTCTGTAGTTTTCTTCTTTGTGTGTGTGATATCCTTGTCTGCTTTTAATATCGGAGTGATGTTGGCCTTATAAAATATATTTGGAATCATTCCCTCTTAAATTTTATGGAAGAGTTTGAGAAAGATGATACTAGTTCATCGTTGAAGGTTTGCTCGAATTCAATTGTGAAACCATCTTACTCTGAGCTTTTGCTTTTGGGAAATTTCTGATTATTGTTTCAATTTCCTTGTTTGTAATTGGTCAGTTCAAATTTTTTATTTCTTCCTGATTCAGCCTTGGGAGAGTGTATGATTCTAAGAATTTATCCATTTCACCCAGGTAATCCAACTTATGGTTATAAAGATGTTCGTAGTAGTCTCTTATGATCCTTTGTGTTTCTGTGATCTCTATTGTAACTTCTCTTTTATTTCTCATTCTGTTTATTAGAGTTTCTGTCTTTTTTTCTTGGTGAGCCTAGTTAGAGTTTCCTCTATTTTGTTTATCTTTTCAGAGAACCAACTCTTGGTTTCATTCATCTTTTGTGCTGCCCTTGGATTAAAAAAAATATTTTCTTCAGGAACTTTTAATTTAGGATTCAGAGACTTCAGTTAGTACATGAGCACCATTAAATTCTGCTAAGTATTATGCATGCATACATTAATTTTTTCCTCAGAAGTGTATTTCTAGTTTTTAGCAGGTTCTCAAAAAAGTCTGTGAAGCAAAAAACAATTTAAGAAATTTGTTCATCAAATTTTTTTGAATATCACCTATATCTCAGCATCTCTGCAAAGTGCTGATAATGGCTGACCTGCTTTTCTATTCTGTCTGACATTGTACATTTAGAAGTTATATGGTTTTCAGATGTCTCACATAACTTTGTGTACATGTGCATACCACATGCTTTTTCCCAGGCAGAAACATTAAATTTACCATTTTGGCCAACCCAAAGCATATACACAATGTGACATAGATGTGAAATAATTTTACAGTTCTTTCCTACCCAAGTGAGTGTCTATACCTGAGTACCTAAGAATAGATAACAGGGGGACAAGTTTGATACAGAAATAGATTGTGTAGATCTCACTGTTTTGTTTTATCTGGAGAAAAGATGTTGGATGTGTATTAAGTAACCTATGTTACTTTATACAAATAGTGTGCATTGTTAATAGTACAAATATTCTTTCTGTATTTCTTTCCTATAGATTTCATCTGAAACCTTAAATACAAAATTACCTGAATGGCGTGCCAGAGGAAATTATGCCAGCAAGAAATCAGTAACCAAAACAAAAAAGGGGGGTCTTTTTAGTTAATCTGGCATTCGTCAGAGGAATTCTGTATGTCTTGTTTTGTTTATAAGATGGGAGTTTCATTTCTGAAGGAAATAATATTTCAATTAAAAAATTACTCTATTCTCAAAGTAAAATTCAAGGACTGACATCGTAAAACAGCATTGTACTGTTTATTGAAGGACTGACATCGTAAAACAGCGTTGTACAATTCACATAAAGCATGTAAGTCTTCAAGAACCTGAGTGAGTGTATCACAGAATAGAGTATTAAATTAATTTCATACAAGATTGCTTTATGAAACTGTGTAACTGCCCTTTTTTTCTAATTTAATTTAACATTTATCTGGAAAATGTAATGTGCAGTGATTTGATATAGCTAACAGCTTAGTAGTTCTTTGATGATTGTATATAATATATATTTCTATATTATCAGAATTCTGTCTTGCGAATGAAAAAAGCATAATTACTTTCAAGTTATCTTTACTATTTTTAGAAGAAGCTGTTGTACACATTGTTAAGTGGTGTTAGTAGACCAGACCAATGAAAATAAAATAACAGTTTGGACTTTATGTTTGAATCTGGTACATGATCAAAAACTTAAAAAGTGAGTCAAACTGTTCCAAAGTTCCAAAGTGAGGGAAAATTCTAGAATTGGGCTAAAATGTAACAGGAAACACTACCTAAGGGGAAATGAGGATTTGATATTTGATAGCAGTTACAAAAAGTAAAAGTTACCTTTATACCCCAACATGTCCACCCCTTATATATTAGTGGGAACACAAAGAAGTTGAACTTGAAATTATTCATTTTTTTATTGAGGTAATGTTGGTATACAACACTATATGATTCAGAGGTATAGGTTAAGTATGTTACCACCCTCCACCCACCAGCACTGCATCCATATTCCTCCACCATAGTCCATTAAGCCCCTCCACACTTTACACTCTGCCCTCACCCTTCCCGTTTGGTAACCTCAATTCTACAGTCAGATTTCTAGGGTTTGGTTTGTATCTCTGTAGTCTAAAAATGAATGAAATCATGTGGTGTTTGTTTTTCTCCTGACTATTTCACCTAATATAATCCCCTCCAGTTCCATCTATGTAGTATAAATGGCTAGAGTTCATCTTTTTTTTTTTTCAATAGCTGAGTATTTTAACCCAGTTATCTATCCTTGGGCACTTTCCATTGCTTGGCATTTTAATAATGGTGCAATGAACATGGGAGCACATATATTCCTTTGAATTAGTGTTTTTGCATCCTTTGGGCAGATACTTATGTGTGGAATTGCTAGATCATATGATAGATCTACTTTTAATATTATGAGAAATCTGCATACTATTTTCCATAGGGTCTGAACCAGTCTACATTCCCTCCAACAGTATATGAGGATTCCTTTTTTTTTTAACACTCACCAACCTTTGTTGTTTCTGATCTTTTTAATATGGGCTATTCTCACAAATAGGAGGCGGTGTCTCACTGTCATTTTGGCTTGCATTTCCCTGTGATGATAAGTGAGCGATTTCTCATGTGCCTGTTGACCATTTGTATGTCTTTTGGAAAAGTGTTTAGCACTTTGTTTTAATGCAAACAAATATGTATTTATATATTTTGAAACTAAAAGTAAAGTAGGCAGGGCATTCCAGGATGATAGCAAACCAATATGTTTGCTTCCTTTCCATTCCCAGTTTTAGCTTCTGTCTGCCTCTCTTAATGGTGTGGACTGGAAAGTGAACAGGCCTTTAGAGTGCTGACTAGAGCCCCGTGTGCATTGGACTATTACCTGGAGACCAGTTGGAATGTCCCAGGGAAAAGAGAATTGGAAGATTCTAAGGAGATTATTGACCTTAAGGGGAAGATGGATCTAGGTTTGCTGGGATATATCAGATCTTGACATACCCTAAAATACTGTAATAGGTAGACTGAATTCTTTCCAAACCCAAGGTTGGAGAACTCTGTGACATTTGGGTAGATTCATCCTGGTACATTGACAGGTAACTGATGACCTGCCTCCTGCCATAGTGCGAAGACATCCTCCCATCTTTTTCTGGGTGAGGAATCTTTGAGACCATGGAGACATGTTCATCAGAAGTTCATACCTGCACCCCTTTCCTAGGCCATGCTTTCAGTACATAGGATGCAGAGTGCTGGTCCAAACATGCCTGATCCCCAGGGACTCTGGCCTTGGTTTAACCTCTGTTTTACTAAATTCTTGGTTTGAAGGGTGGTTAAAGAATGACTGTAGGGGCTGTGAACAAAGCTTGGAAGTCTAGGCTGAGTGTTCATATATATGCACAGGAAGCCCTTTGTGGGAAAAAATAAGAGCCAGGGAGCACATGTGGCCACAAGTTGATTCTCCTACACCAATAACACTAATTCCCTGAACTGTGTCGGACTTAAGTTGATCAGCTGTGTGTTCAGTGAAGTCCATAGCTTTGTCATTTACTGGCTGTGTCACTTTGGACAAATTACCTAGACATTAAGAGTCTCATTTAAATAATTTGTAACATGAAAACATATTGCCGGGCTTAAATAGAATAGAATTTACAACAATGGTTGGCATACATAGTTGGTGTTCACCTAGTTGGAGCTTTAGAAATTTCTACCGGAAAGTCAGTGGCTGGTTGTACAAAAGGAAGCAGTCTATCTTGGCAAGCACTGCTTGGTGAAATCACTATGGTTCAACATTTGCCCATTATTGTGCTTGGTCAGCAATCTAAGGTGTCAATACCCCAAAGTGGAACCTTCTTTCAAGGGCAGATCTAGTTTGTTTGTTATCCAAGTTGACAGAGACTGATTAAATAATCAACAGATATTTATTGAGCACCTATTACTGTGTGCCAGGCACTTTTCCAGGTGCTAGACATACAGCAGTGAGTAAAACAAAAAAGTAAAAATACTGTATCTTAGGTGGGAATCTATGTTAAGACAATAAAGCAAGGAAGGAGTAGGGAGTGTTTCATTCTGGATAAGGAAGAACTTACTCAGAAGGAGAGTTCAGCTTTAGAATTAGCCTGGATTCAACAATTTTTAACTATAACCTTGAGCATATCAACCCAGTATCAGCTTCATTATTATTAACACTATTCATTGAGTCGAGCATTTAGCATTCTTTCAAGCATACCATGGAAGTATTAAAAACTAACTATTCTTATCCGTTACCTGTAGGAAAGCTACAGGGGAAGCCACATTATAATCAGAAGGTTGCCTAAAAGTTTAGTCAAAGAAATGGGCACTAAATAATTTTTATATTTAAGAACATTGGGCTAGATTTCTCAGTGTACTAAAGTAAATGCTATTTTTTATTTAACAAAGGATATAGAAAAATGGGCATTCCAGAAGCTTTTGAGAGAATAATTGGAATAATAAAATATTTGAAAGTTGATGAAATATTCTAGTTCATGAATTAAGATGGTCTTAAAATTTTGAATAAAATTACTTTTTATTTCTTAGAAAGCTTGTTGTAGCTGTTTAAGGATGGAGATGTGGAGTGCTGAATATGCTAGATAATGAGGAGCAAGGCAGGAGAAAAGGCATCTACTGTAACCCTGTAAGCCTTGGAGAAGGCAGTGTGAGACTTGACAAGCTTCCCTTCTTCTGACCTTCTTTGTTTTGGATCCTAATACGGAAAGTTTATTATTGTTACTGACTCACCTGAATTTTATACAGTTTTGAAGTGTCTGCCAGAAACCTATCATATTCCTCCCACTTGTTGGGTGCATCATTTTCACACTGGAACATTTACCTCACTAGTGCAAGAGCACCATCTGCTGGTCAAGTTTGGTGACTTCAGGTTCTGTTTTACACAGGAAGATCAGACCGTTTTGTTTTGATTTTGTTTGGCTTGGATCAGTCTGCTTATCAATGCAGTTTTCCATGTATAAAATAATGTGAAAATCAGAGTAAGGCGGGGCATGATTGCATATTTATATCATGGTCAGTGGAAAATCCTATTTTGAACTTTTTTTTTTTTTTTTTTTATAGAGGCATGCTTTATTTGTTTGCTGGTTTGTTTGTTTGTTTTGTTTATACATGCACTGGGTACAGTCAGAAGCGCGGGAGGGTGAGAGAATCCACCAGAGCCAGAGCGGGGAGCAGAGCAGGCAGAAGGACCGAGGTACACTGCTGAGGGGAGCAGCGGGCGGCAGGAGAGGTCCGCGCGCCATGTGGGACCCTCCTCCGGTGGCCGGGGAGCAGCTGGGGATCGAACCGGCGCCGCAGAGGCCGCGCGCAGCCTTGCAACCCAGCGCTCAACCGCTGCGCCACGGGGAGGCCCCCTATTTTGAACTTTTAATGCCATCTAGATGGTTAACATTTATTGGAAAAGCAAGCCTAACAACCAGCGCAAACAAAGCTGATCTGTACTCTGTACTGTGCTGGCATTTGGGTTGCATAAATGGAGAAGACAAGTCTGTCTGACAAGCTTGCGAACTCCAATAATCTTAACAGGGTGTGTGTGTGTGGTGAGATACAGGAGGTATTTATGGGGACTTAGGACAGTACTGGAGGGAGAAGTCTGACCTCACGTGCAGGAGCAGGGAAAGCTGAGATGTCTGGACCAAAGGGGGACATAGATTAGAAATACCCCAGGAGACAGTAGGGGAGGGCATGTGAGATGCCCTCTTGGGCAAGGGCACAGAACAGCATCTCCGAGACTAGAAAGATCTTTAATCTTGCCAGAAGGTAGAGTGTCAGGATAGGAAGCCAGAGAGCAAGCTTTGTTTGCGCTGGTTGTTAGGCTTGCTTTTCAAGCCTAACGCGCCTTGTCCTCTGGGTCAGAGGTTTGACTCGTGCCTTCTAACTATCTACCAATGCATTTGTTTACTTTCCAACCCAAACCTTCCCCCTTTCCCAGACTTTAGGTCTATTAACTCACCTGTTTCTTTTCTTAACTCTTGAAATTGAGTTCAATTAGGAAGTTTTGCTATTTTCTTGTGCTTTCTTGGCATTTCTTGCTAAGGTTGTTAGCATAAAACATGTATACTCATTCAGATCTTTGTTCACATGTTATCTTTCCAAAGAAGGCTTCTTGACAATCATATCTAAAATGGTTTGATGGAAATCTAAAAATGGGACAATCCTAGTCCCATCTTCATAGGTCTTATGATCCCAATATTCTGTGATTATGGGATTGTTTTATAATTCTGTGCTCTTCAATTTGGTAACCACTGTCCACATAAGATGGCTGCTATGAGCACTATGTAAATGTGTCTAGTGTAGTGGACAAACTAAAATTTCAATGTGATGAAATTCAAATTACATTTGAATAGCCACGTGGGCTAGTGACTACCATTATGGACAGCTCTGTTCAGTTCCTACCTGACTATTTCTTCCATTTGAATGTAACTTGATGAGGATGGGAATTTGGATTATTTTAGTCATAGCTATATGCCTCACATTTGAAATAAGTTCTGGTACATAGTTGCAACTCAGTAATTATTTCTTGAATGAACAAATGTGTAAGTGAATGAATGGAGTATTACAACTTCAGGAAGTTGTGAGTACAAATGAAGACATCGTAATATATAGTAATGCTTGAGACAAAGCGTCTTGAGGAGTGCACACATGTCTAAGAATCAGTTTTCATCTGCTAGGACGTCCACTAGGAACTAATATAAGCCACTAGGCCCTGGGTGCATGTTGGGGAGGGGAAGAAGTGTTATACCTGTTGACCTCAGCTGTTTCAGGTGCTATCCCAAGCTGACGGTGGGGGGCCCTGTGATGCATAACTGCCGTTGCCCAGCATTGATAATGTTCTACAGTAACCTAGGTGATCTCCACTCCATTGAGACCCTAGACAATAATGATTCCTCAAGACAAGGGGCTGGGTGAGGAGAAGGTACTATCCATCAAGAGTACCTCTACTCCCCTCTCCTTAGTAAAGAGAGATCAACTGCAGTTATAAAAGTAGAATTGAGCAAGTTCACAAATTGAGGAAGGGCTGTTTATAGAAGGTTGATAAGCAGATCTTACCAGGGAAGCCTGGAGGCTTCAAGAGAAGTGGAGACAGCGCAGTGCTCACTCCTCCTGGCGGTAGTCTTGCATTGTGATTCCTTATCTGCTCCAAAAGTTGTCTAAGGAGGTGGACAGCTGCCTCTTTAAACCCAGAGGATTTCCTGTCACAAAATGGATTAGAACCACAGGGTAATTATAGAATGATAAAGACAAATGCTTGTCAGGAAAGAATTAGTATCTCCTTGCTTTTGGGTGTTGATTTCTTTTTGTTCTTGGGGAAATGCATTCTTTGTGTTTCCCTTGGGCCCAAGATAACACTGACTAAATCCTGTTGTGGGATCTCCAGTTACTGGTGTGTGTGTGTGTGTGTGTGTGTGTGTGTGTGTGTGTGTGTGTGTGTGTAGACAAATACACTGCAGACTTTTGGGAATTCAAATTCTTAGTTATCTATATTATATTAAAAGAGAATTTAGTGAAGTCAGTGATGCTGTTTTATATTTACTATATCCACAATGTAGAACAATAGCAGAATGAGGATAATTTATTGATTTATGTCGAAAAAGAAGAATGTTTCCTGTTTTAGGATTGCTTCAGCTTGTCAATAATTGATTTTGTTTTTAAGAATAACAAGAAGGAATTTAAAACACAGTGTAGTTAATGGCAGTATTTCTTTGCTTAAAATACCTACTTTGTGCACCTCCCTGGTGGGGCAAGGGGTTAAGATATAACAAAAGCTATTGAATAAAAATTTTCTCTTCGTGATCTTTCTCTGAATAGCTCTAGAATTTGTTAAAATCATTGCAATCTTTATTTTTATTTATTATTTTTAAAAAAGATTTATTTATTTATGCATACACGAACTGAGGTACAGGCCAGAGGTATGGGGTGGGTGAGAGGATTCACCAGAGAGGGAGTGGGGAACAGAACAGGCAGACTGACTGAAATACACTGCTGAGGGGAGCAGTGGGCGAGTCAGGATCGTCTGCACCAGGTGGGTAGCTCCCTGGCCAGGCATTGAACTCATGCAGCATTGGCTGCGGAGAGCTTCATAGGTTGAGTCTTAACCCTTGCACCACCAGGGAGGCCCCAGCAATCTTTGTATTTAAAACAAACATACAGGGCCTCCCTGCTGCGCAAGGAGTTAAGTTGCAGCACTATGAAGCTCTCTGCTGTCACTGCAGCACAAGTTGGATCTCTGGCCAGGGAGCTAACCCACATGGCGCAGCAGACCTCTCCTGTCTCATCTGCTGCTCCCCTCAGCAGTGTATTTCAGTAGATCTGCCTGTTCTGCTCCCCACTCTTCTTTTGGTGAAGCCTCTCGCCCCCCACCCCCTCTGGCCTACACCCCAGCTCTTGTATGCATAAATAAATAAAGTAAATCTTTAAAAAATCCAAAATGCCTGCTTTGCATCATGTAGCAGAAAACGGTCCCCTTTATGGCAACAGAAACACATCTAGAATTCCAGAGCTATGGGAAGGTCTGAGCTTCAGATTTTGTCTAGTCTTCAAATCTAGATCCTTGGTATCTTAAAGTTAGAGCTGTGCTTCTGCAGAGAGCATCTCTGAGGCCCCTGGTAAGTACCATACTTTTTGCCATCCTAGATGGCACCTACTTCTGGTCACCCATCCCTAGCTATGATAACCTCAATCCCAGGATAACCCCGTGTTTTGGGCTCAGTTGTTGCTCCCCAAATTCATATGTTGAAATACTAACCCCCAGTGCCTTCAACTGTGATATATTTGGAGAGAGGGTTTTTAAAGAGGCAAGTGAAAATTGCCTTAGGGTGGCCTCTAATCGATTATGACTGTGCTCCTTATTCGAAGAGGAGAGCATCACACAGACACACAGAGGAAAGACCATGTGAAGCCCCAGGGAGAAGATGGCCATCTACAAGCCAAGGAAGGAGGCCTTAGAAGAAACCAAACCTTCTGACACCTTGTTCTGAGTCTAGTAGCCTCCAAAACTGTGAGAAAATAAATCTCTGTTGTTTAAGTTGGTATTTTGTTATGGAAACCTCAGCAAACTGAAATACCCCAAATCTCTCATTCAAAATCGCTCTGAAAACTAAATAGGCTTCTCTGAGCAATGCTTTTCTTTCCATTCATTCACTCTGTCTGTGGAGTCTGGAGGTTCTTCAGTGTGGGATTCTAGCCTAACCTTGTTCCTTTTTTTTTTTTTTTTTTTTTTAAAGATTTATACATATAAGAGCTGGGGTGTAGGCCAGGGATGTGGGGGTGAGAGAGACAGAGTGGGGAACAGAACAGGCAGATTGACTGAAATATACTGCTGAAGGGAACAGTGGGTGAAGACAGGAGAGGTCTGCCACACCACGTGGGTAGCTCCCTGGCTGGGGAGCAAACTCGTGCTGCAGTGGCTGCAGATAGCTTCATAGTGCTGCATCTTAACCCCTTGTGCCACCAGGGAGGCCCACCTTATTCCTTTTTTAGACCTCATTTGGGAGGTTCTGAGCCCATAGCAATGGAAAGGGAAATGACGGGAATGAAGTCAGGGGTAAACTCCTTGATGTTTGCAGATGCCGTGTCGGCATTTTTTTTTTTAAGTTATTTATTTACACAAGAACCGGGACACAGGCCAGATGCACAGGAGGGTGAGAGGATTCACCAGAGACAGAGCAGGGAACAGAACAGGCAGACTGACGAAATACACTGCTGAGGGGAGCAGTGGGCGAGACAGCAGAGGTCTGCCTGGACATATGGGACCCTCGCCAGCTGGCCGGGATCGAATTGGCACTGCAGATGCTGCGAACAGCTTCACAGTGCGGCGTTTAACCGCCTGCGCCACGGGGGGAGGCCCTGCCATGTCTGCATTTCTGAGGGTTCTCAGAACTTCTTAGCTTGGAACATAAGGCTTTTGCAACTTGACACCAACATTCCTTACATTAAACCTAAAAGTGAAGTGGCAAATGCAGTAAATGTTTATCAGAAGACAATTAGAAAAGTGAATTTCTCCACTATCAACAATGGATAGATCAACAAGACAAAAAATAAGTAAAGAAACCAAAGCTCTAAATAAGGACCTAGAGCAATTGGGCTTAACAGACATCTATAGAACACTAACCCCAAAAAAACGGAGTACACATTTTTCTCAAGCGCACACGGATCATTCTCCAGGATCGATCACATACTGGGGCACAAGACAAACATCAACAGATACACCAAGATTGAAATCATACCAACCATCTTTTCTGACCATGAAGGCATCAAACTAGAACTAAACCATAAAAAGAAGGCAAGGAACTTTCCTACCTCATGGAGATTAAAAACCACACTACTGGAAGACCACTGGACTAATGAGGAGATCAAAGAAGAAATTAAAAAATTTTTTGAATTGAACGACAAGGAGGACACCAATATCCTAAATGTATGGGATGCAGCAAAAGCAGTAATAAGAGGAAATATATAGCAATAGAAGCTCACATCAAGAAACAAGAAAGAACTCAAAGAAACAACCTAATCTCGAAGTTCAAAGATCTAGAAAAAGAACAACAAAAAACCCCAAAACCAGTAGAAGAAAGAAATAATAAAAACCAAAGCAGAAATAAATGAAATTGAAACTAAAAAAACAATCCAAAAGATCAATGAAACCAAGAGCTGGTTCTTTGAAAAAATCAATAAAATAGACAAACCCCTAGCCAGGCTCACAAAGGAAAAAGGGAGAAAGCACAAATAAACAGGATCATCAATGAAAGAGGAGAAATCACAACGGACACAGCAGAAATCAAAAGAATAATCAGTAACTACTATGAACAGTTATATGGAAATAAGTTTAATAATCTAGAGGAGATGGACAAATTCCTACAACTCTACAATCACCCAAAGCTAGATAAAGAAGAAATAGAACACCTAAACAGACCAATTACAATTAGCGAAATTGAAATGGTAATCAAAAAACCTCCCCAAAAACAAAAGCCCAGGACCTGATGGATTTACAAATGAATTCTACCAAACATTCAGAGACGAATTAGTGCCTATCCTTCACAAACTCTTCCAAAAAATTGAGAAGGAAGGGACAATACCAAACACGTTCTATGAAGCCAACATTACACTATACCAAAACCGAACAAGGACAACCAAAAAGGAAAACTACAGGCCAATCTCCCTAATGAACACTGATGCAAAATCCTCAATAAAATTTTAGCCATCAGAATCCAACAATGTATCCATAAGATAATTCACCACGACCAAGTAGGATTCATTCCAGGGGCACAAGGATGGTTTAACATCCGAAAATCAATCAACGTTATCCAACACATCAACAAAAAGAAAATATAAAACCATATGATAATTCAATAGATGCTGAGAAAGCTTTCGACAAAGTGCAACACCCATTCATGATAAAATCCCTTGAAATTCTTGGATACAAGGAACATACCTCAACATCATAAAGGCCATCTATGACAAGCCAACAGCCAGCATCATTCTCAATGGTGAAAAGCTGAAAGCAATTCCATTAAGATCTGGAACAAGACAAGGATGTCCACTCTCACCACTGCTTTTCAATATAATACTGGAAGTCCTAGCCAGGGCAATAAGACAAGAGAAAGACATCCAAGGAATCCAAATAGGAAAAGAAGAAGTCAAACTATCACTATTTGCAGACGATATGATATTATACATAGAGAACCCCAAAAACTCCACAGAAAAGCTAATTCAACTCATCAATCAGTTCAGTAAAGTGGCAGGATACAAAATCAACACGCAAAAGTCAGTAGCCTTCCTATACACAAACAATAAATCTGAAGAAGAAGAAATCAAAAAAACCATCCCTTTTGTTATTGAAACAAAAAAAATCAAATATTTGGGAATAAATCTAACAAAAGAGATAAAGGACCTATACAAAGAAAACTATAAAACACTGTTAAAAGAAATAGAAGAAGACACAAAGAAATGGAGAGACATCCCCTGCTCGTGGATTGGAAGAATAAACATTATTAAAATGGCCATCCTTCCAAAAGCAATATACAGATTCAATGCTATTCCAATCAAAATTTCAATGTCATTCTTCAAAGAAATAGAACAATTATTGATGAAATTCATATGGAATCACAAAAAACCCCGAATAGCCAAAGCTCTCCTGAAAAAAAAAGAGGGAATGGAGGCATTACACTCCCAGACTTCAAACTATACTACAAAGCCATAATCATCAAAACTGCATGGTATTGGAACAAGAACAGACATACAGACCAATGGAATCGAATAGAAAATCCAGAAATAAATCCACAGATTTATGGTCAACTAATCTTTGACAAAGGAGCAAAGACTATGCATTGGAGCAAAGAAAGTTTGTTCAATAAATGGTGCTGGGAAAACTGGGTCGCTACATGCAAAAGAATGAAGCTTGACCACTACCTCACACCATACACAAAAATCAACTCAAAATGGATTAAAGAACTAGACATAAGACCTGAAACCATAAAATATATAGAAGGAAATATAGGCGAAACACTACGTGATCTGCACATCAAAGACATCTTTACAGACACATCACCCAAAGCAGTGATAGTGAAGGCAAAGATAAACAGCTGGGACTACATCAAATTAAAGAGCTTCTGCACAGCAAAAGAGACAATAACAAAAACAAATAGAAACCCCACCAACTGGGAGAACATTTTTGCACCCAACACTAATGATAAAGCACTGATCACAAAAATCTGCAAAGAGCTGATGAGACTCAGCAACAACAAAGAAAATAATCCAGTCAAAAAATGGGCAGAAGAGCTAAAAAGAAACTTCTCTGAAGAGGAAATGCAAATGGCCAACAGGCATATGAAAAAATGTTCAACATCACTTGCCATCAGGGAAATGCAAATCAAACTACCATGAGATACCATCTTACACCAGTGAGAATGGCACATATTAAAAA
The DNA here is from genome assembly GCF_014898055.3 of Talpa occidentalis. Taxonomy (NCBI): domain Eukaryota; kingdom Metazoa; phylum Chordata; class Mammalia; order Eulipotyphla; family Talpidae; genus Talpa; species Talpa occidentalis. Next base: position 23,842 of record NW_023605393.1, read on the forward strand.
AACTAGCAACAACAAATGCTGGCGAGGTGTGGAGAAAAAGGAACTCTTCTGCACTGTTGGTGGGAGTGCAAACTGGTCCAACTACTGTGGAGAGCTGTGTGGAGATTTCTGGACCTACTAAACATAGAGCTTCCATATGATCCAGCAATTCCACTCCTAGGTATTTACCCAAAGGACACAGAAACATCAATTCCAAAGAACACCTGCACCCCTATGTTTATAGCAGCACTGTTTACAATAGCTAAGCTTTGGAAACAACCCAAATGCCCAAAAATAGATGACTGGATCAAGAGATGTGGTACATATATACCATGGAATATTACTCAGCATTCAAAAAAGATAAACACATGCAATTTGCAGCAACATGGATGGCGCTGGAAGGGATCATGCTCAGCGAATAAGCCAAAAAGAAAAAGAAAAATACCGGATGGTCTCACTCATAGCAGGAATCTAGAAAACTTTAAATAAGGGACCAGGAAAAATGAATAACTATAAGAAAGTGAAAATCAAAACAACAAAAAACTATGAACCAGAGACACTTTTAGGGGGGCGGGGGCGGGAGGGGAGGGATTGGGGTCAGAATGGGGGGGCTGCAATTGTATGGGAATATAACAATAAAATTATAAAAAAAAATAAAAATAAAAAAAAAAAAAAAAATAAATACAAAAAAAAAAAAAAAAAAAAAAAAAAA
>NW_023605394.1:0-48811 GCF_014898055.3 Talpa occidentalis
TTTAGCTGGAAAAGTTACTTCCTACTCATAGGAAAAATCTGTATATAGAAAGGCATTTTTTTTTATTTATTGTAATCTAAAGATTTATTTATGCATACAAGAACTGGGGTACAGGCCAGAGGTGTAGGGGGTGAGAGTATTCACCAGAGACAGAGTGGAGAACAGAACAGGTGAATCGCTGAGGGGAGCAGAGGGCGAGACATGGTTGTGCCATGTGGGTAGCTCTCTGGCTGGCCAGGGATCAAACTCCTACTGCAGAGGCTGTGAATAGCTTCACAGTGCTATGCTTAACCCTTGTGCCACCAGGGAAGCCCTAGAAAAGGCATTTTAGAAAAAAGTTCAGCACCAAAATTTTATGTGAAAAGCACAATGTGGAACAGAGAAGATTCTGTCGCATACATTTCAGAGTTCTTTATTAAGCATATTCTTTATTAAATATTCTTTATTAAAGCATATTTAAAGCATATTCCATTAAGTGAAATTCCATAGTGCAATCCAATATAGAAAGTGGATGTGTTGGTATTACAGATAATTAGCATAACAGTAACATCAATAATTACTGTAAAATTATTGTATGGCATAATTAATGCCCTCAAACTATTTAGAAATTCTTGGATGAAAGAAGATACACTAGTCGGAGTTTTGGTGTTGAAAAGACAAAAACTGTTTTGAAATATGTTACCAAACATCATGTTTTATGAGTAGAAACTGGCAAAACATCAGGACACAGCTGCTGATTTTAGATACTTTTTTCCATAACTGTCTTGGAGTCAATGAACCCTGTGTAAGGAGAGTCTGTCAAGGACAATCTGAGCAAATCTCATCAGCCTCATGATTACTTACCAAATGGTTTATTTTTTCCTGGCGATATCCCTGAATGTCTCGGGAAGCATTTGGCTAAATGGAACCTCATAGCAGTAATGTATGGACTTGAATATGTAACATCAAAAACCAAGTTTTGGCAAGCTGTGTTGGCATGAGCCAAAAATATTCTCTTGGTCCTCTGGATTAAAGAAAAAATAAATCAGAAATCAGAGAGTCATTTTACAATTAGTGTTTACTATGACATGTTTTTCACTAACACTTTCACACATTTTAAATCAAAGCAAGGGTATTATCTACTAAACTTTCACACCAAGTACAAAGATACTGCTAAATAACCATTTCTTAAACTTAGTATATAGTCTGTCATGTGTTAAATTATTAACATTTCTGTTGGAGGGCATTTGTCATTAAATATTTAAGCTACATATCTCAGGACTCTATTTCAGCAACTGATACCAAAGCTATAAAATAAAGATAGCTCACATGTTACAGCTCTGTCAAATATTCAACATTTTTATTAAGGAAAAAAGAAGAAAAAGAGAAACCCCACATCAAGCCATTACTAGTGGCATGACCTTTGCTCAGAAAGATTCATGTTTCACCATAATACTCCCGCACTCGTGGGAGCAGTGAAGGCCAGAGGGCATTCCTTTCTGCTAATGGTGGTACATGATTGTAGGACACAGGTTCAATGGCTGTTTCAATTAGTATCAAGAATCTGTCATTGTACCAGAAGATGCAAATAAGTCTAAATAAATAATTAAATTAGAGAAAAATTAGAAATTGATTAGTTTCATAAAACTGTCTTCTATTACTACAATAGAGACACATCCAAGTACAGAAAATGTTACTGTTGATATTGGTAGAGTAACTTTAGAATATAGGAATACAGGAAAATTTTACCTTTAAGAAAGATTTTTCTGGGGCCTCCCTTGTGGCTCAAGGAGTCCACAGCCCTGCAACATGAGTTTGATCCCCAGCCAGCCAGGAGCAACCCACATAGTGCAGCAGACTGCTCCTGTCTCACCCACTGCTCCCCTCAGCAGTGTATTTCATTCAGTCTGCCTGTTCTGCTCCTCGCTCTGTCTCTGGTGAATCCTTTTACCCCCCACTCTCTGCCCAGCACCCAACTCTTGTATGCATAAATAAATCTTTTAAAAAGTGGGGGGGGGGAGAAAAATACTTTTATTTTACTTAATTTTGCTTTTGTAAGTACGTTCTTTTTTTTTTTTTTTTTTCCCATTTCAGAAGCTATTCTTTCCATTCTGAAGGTTCTTTTTTTCTATGTTCTACTGTTAACCATAGGAGTAATTTCTTGAGCTTAGCTTTTTCCTTTAATCTTTTTTTTTTTTTTAAAATTAAAAGCCTTGTTACTTAGAGAGCATTTTTTCATGAAGCTATATATATTGTACCCAGTGTAGACTCTTAACCATGAAAGGTCACACTTCTGGGAGCCTGATTGTGCATGACTAGCATGCAGCCTAATCCTTTAACTCATCACATACCAAAGTGAACATGCTGGCAGAGTCAAGTAGTGATGGTTATGTTCACAATGACCCTGAATTGTTCATTGTAATTTGGGAATGAGGATACTTAAATTTTGGAAGCAAGACCTCTATTAATAAAAATCAGTAAACAAATATTTAATTGATTATTGTAAGAGGGAGATTTCTACAGCCATTCTCAGCTGTTGCCCTATCTGAGATTCTCATCTCAAACAACTCATTGCCTCCTCACAGCAGATGTAAGGACAGCAGAAAAAAGAAGCTGACTGCAGTGTGTGTAAATCTTTCCTGGTACACCAGGTTTACATCATTACTGCCCCAGACAAATTGGTCATGCTTATTTTATTTGTTCTCACAAATCACTGTCTTGATTAGCTTGAGTTTTGTTTTGCAAATAGTGACCTGGAAAGAGTGTATAATTGCAGATGGAGTATTCAGAATGATACCAACCACCCTTCCTTAATAGAAATGGAGGAAAAAAAAAAACAGCTTACAAAAATCTTTAAGGTTTACTTTCACTCTGTGCTTTTTTTAAAAAGACGTATTTATTTATTTATTTATTTATTTTATTCATGCATACAAGAACTGCTCTGTCTGAAATACACTGCTGAGGGGAGCAGTAGGTGAGACAGGAGAGGTCTGCCACACCATTTGGGATTCTCACCGGCGGCCGGAATCGAACCCGTGCTGCAGAGGCAGCGGACAGCTTCACAGTGCTGCGCTCAACCACCTGCGTCACCAGGGAAGCCCAAAAAGAAGTATTTATTTAAGGAGTGTTATAGGTTGAATTTCATTGCATTTCATTAGTGTTTTGTGAGTGGCCTCTCATTCAGAAGAGTGAGGGGACCTCAGACTGTGCCAGCCATGGCCTTAGAGTCCTTGAGGCTTTCTGAGCGCTTTTTAATGCAGCTGTGAAATTTCTGGTGTTTCCATATGTCAGGACCAAAGTGAACTTTTACCTTGAAATGGTAAATTTCACTGTCTGAAAATGATTATTGATGTTATGGCTTGCACCAACCTGAGGCTGCATCAAGCAAAAAGAGATAAGGGATGTGTAATAATTTGAGTACCCCTGAAGAAATATGGTGAGTTCATGTTTTAACCAAGGAAAGAGTCAACAGGGTCAACTTTTGCAAGAAACATGAAGACCAAAAAGAAGCCATCTATGTCTAAACTATTAGAAATCCTTGGAGAATGCATTAGGAGCAACAGAATCCAAATTGCTAGATATTGAGAGGACAATATGAAATGAGGAAGTGGGGTATAATTGACTTTTAAAGTGCAATGTTAGGTATAGAAAGGTGGAGATGAAGCTTGTTATTTTTTATCTCAGTTAAGGGAAAGTCAAGGAAAGTTTACTGAACTGAGATAAATCAAGGAGCAGGAAAGGAGGCATTGATGATTTAAGGGAAAATAGATCAGAAAGGGAAATCCTAATTACTCATCCAGAACGAGTAAGGGGAAAGTGGGCTAGCAGGTGGGTGAGGAAGGTCATAAAATTAGGGACACAAAAGATCAAGTTATCCTGGTGAAAGAACGAAATTTCCTTAGGCCATGATGAAGTTTGTCCCACACTGTGTCTTGCAAAATGCCAGATATTTAGTAAAATTTCAGTAAACATCTAAGTCTAGCTTTTAAATTTTCTAATTTTCCTGGTTTTAATATATGAATGTTTTGACACACTGGAGTTATAAATGGAAGGCCAAAGTAAAATTTGGTAATGGAAGAGGAGGTGCTGGCAATCTTACCAGGCAGTACTAAAAAAAAGTAAAAGTTAGAGGATTGAGATTTATTCTGTTTACAAAAGAGAAAACTGAAATGGAAACTAGTTCTTACTTTCAAAAACACAAAGGGTTTAATAAGAATGAGTCTAACCAGGACCTCCCCTGGTGGCACAGTGGTTGAGCGCTGGGCTGTGAAGCTGCCCGCAGCCTCTGCAGTGCAGGTTTGACCCCGAGCCCCCAGCGAGGATCCCACATGGTGCGACAGACCTCTTCTGCCGCACCCACTGCTCCCCTCAGCAGTGTATTTCGTCAGTATGCCTGTTCTGTTTCCCACTCTGGCTCTGGTGAACACTCTCACCCTCCCGTGCTTCTGACTATACCAGTGCTTGTATGAATAAATAAATAAATCTTAAAAAAAGAAAAAAAAAGAATGAGTCTAAGCAATTTTGCCAACTATTCTAGAGGTGAAAATAAAGGGAAATGAATTTAAATTAAGGGAGACTTTTTTTTTTCTGTCTTGTAAAGAACATTATAAAATGTTAGGGTAGGTTTCTAACAGGCTTATTGAGAATCCACAAAAAAAAAAAAATAAGCTCTTATATTCAACTGCCCAAGGTTAAGGGTCAAGGCCAGGTGATTTCTTGAAAACTTTCCAGTTAGTGAAGTAATAACGTGTATGTATGATTTTGGTCAGTTTGCTTCAGAAATGCTGCCCCTTGCTTTTTTAAAGCTGAAAAAAATGTCTATGAAAATAAAGTTGTGTGTGTGTGTTTTATGACTGTGTCTTACTTCAATAACTAGAAGGGAAACTAAAAGTAGTACTTTCTGAATTTTGAATAAAAGAACAACTTCTTTATATATGTGTGTCAGGTTTAGATTGGTTCCACACAGTAAAATTATAAGTCATCTTTAGCAGTGACTATAAAATGTGTCTGCAAAAGCTGTCATTGGAATTTGCTTAAATATTTCTCAAAGTAAAAAAAAAAAAAGATTACTGCTCTAGTTCATTCAGATCTCTGCTTCTGGACATGATTCTGTTGTCTTGTATTGTTTTATATTCTGGTGAGAATTATTTAACAAGTGCTATGCTTCATTGGAAATATTCCTTTCTAGAATAGTCAGCTATTTTGCAGAATACATTTACTATAAATGTATTCTTAGGGCACTGAAGAACTTGAAATTATTCACTTCTGGTTATAAGATTATATAGAATTATTGCAATTGCACACAGAAGTTGTATACATTTGCCTATTGCAAACAGAAACTGTGAAAAAAAAGTTCATATTTGAGATAAACAGAAAGTGTTTCACTAATCTTTCACAAATTAGTCAAAAATGGAAGGAGTGTTGTTTATGGCCATCCCTTCCTTTTTTAAAATTATTATTTGGTAACTATTTGTTTTGAATTCCCAGTCTTTTGTGAAGCCATTTACTTCTCCACTTTAGGCAAGGTTTATAGTAGCAGTTTGCTATTCATTGTCTTCTGCAAATTGCCCAAGGTATGTGGTGTGGTGTTTTAATTAGCTATTTTTTCAGTCTTTGTTTACTCTTTATATATTAAGAAGTTAATATATAAAAAGTAACAAATGGAATAATAATCCAGTTTACTTTGCTCCTTATATACTCTTTTGCTCCGGTGTTTATTGGTTTTAGAACCTTTGGCATCAGGAACAAGAATTCCTTACTCCATAATGTTAACATTACTCATTAGTCCCTTCTCTCCTAGATCTTTGCTTCAGAACATCCTTGATTCTGACTGAGTAGACCTGCAGAGATGCTTGAACAGGTCATGTCTTTCTAGTCTAACTCAGGGGTCCAAATATCCTGGCCATAGACCAAGCCTCCCCCATCCCCCATTTGTTTAGTCATTGTCTGTGACTGCTTTGGGACTACAAAGACAAATGAATAGTTGAAACAGACCATTTGGCCAACAAGGCTGAAAATATTTGCCTTTTGGCTTTTTATAGAAAAATTTGCTAGTGGTTCTTAAGCACACTTATTTGGCTCCTATGTCTTCTAGTTTTATCTCCTGCTCTTCTCTCAGTGTTTAATATTTGGGTGTCCTTTGTCAAACTGACATTACATTTTTTAAAAAAAATATAACCACAGCATCTTGTCTATGTTTGATTTTTGTCTCATCCTCATTGTTTCAAATTCTACTTTTATGATTCATCAAATGTGCTGTATCACTAAGAAGTTGTATCTGAGTCTATCAGCATGAGTTATCTTCTTTTTAAAAAAAGATTTATTTATGCATATGGGAAACTGGGGTGTAAGCCAGAGGTGCAGGGGGTGAGAGGATTCGCCAGAGACAGAGTGGGGAACAGAACAGGCAGATTGACTGAAATATACTGCTGAGGGGAGCAGCAGGCAAGTTAGGAGAGGTCCGCTGCACCATGTGGGTCACCTCCCTGGCTGAGGAGCTCATGCTGCGTTGCTGCAGATAGCTTCATAAGTTGTATCTTAACACCTTGTACCACAAGGCAGGCCTATGAGTTATCTACTTTTTTAAATGATTTTTCCATCCTGTACTTTGTGGGTGTCTTATTTATCCCTGTCCATATAGCACAGGTCGGTCCCCCTCCCAGATTTGATTTTGTAGGTAAGGTGTGGTTAATTCCACCATGAGCATTGGCCATCAACCATCTTTGTCTTTAGTCTAGTTGGTGACATATCACTTGTTTCTGAAGTCAAAGATAACAGATTATCTAATAATTACACGGTATTTAAAACATTCCACAGCAATATGAAAAGCACACTCCACATGGACTTCAGTAAGGGTTTGAGTTTATTTCTACCCTGAAAGAGTCTTGCCATGTGTTCCCTGATAGCCCTGCTTGCCAGTTTTGGGAAGTTTTTCCAACTCTGAAATTAGGGTTTAGGATCCCCATGTGGTGGCGGCCAGACTCAGTTCTCACAGCCATGTCAGAAGTATGCCACCAGACTGGTTACTTTAAATGCCCAGTAAAGGGCATTTTCATTGCTTCTGGTCAACTTCAGTGGTTTCCTTAATAATCATTTCAACTTATTTCATGAAATTAGAATTAGGGTGAGTATTGAAAATTGAACTCAATCCAGGTACATCTCAATGTGTGCTTGTATACACACATATGTACATATAGCTCATGTCTTTCTTACTCCAGTGATTATGTCTTAATCACCTTTTGTTGCCTAGAGTCATAACCTCCTGTCTGTCACTCATACTATGGAAAAGTTGGAATGAAACTATTCCTTATGTTACAGAGCAACCCCCATATAAAACGGGTTGCCTGGCTGTGGGTCCTCACCTGCGTGCTTAAAAGGGACTTATTAATACTCCACTACAGGCACACACAAAAGGTTAATAAAAGGTTTATTTACAAGGGAAAGGGAATTAAGGAAATGTACAACTCAGGGAGAAAATAGGGAAATAAAGTCTTTAATGTGTCCTACCCGATCCACCCACCTGGAAACCCAAAGGCACTCTCAGAGCTGGCCGAACCTGCGAGCTGGCGGAGAGCCAAAATGGGGGATCTTCTCCAAAGCCCACGTGTCCATTTTACCTGGCTGCTTAACCCCACCCTCAGGTTCCAGCAACCTTCCCTTTGGTGGTGATGGGATTTGGAGTTCCCAGTGTCTTTTGGCTTTGGCCTGGGGTGGGGGTGGAGTCCACAAAGCCTGTATGGAATTAGCTTTAGGACATCCTTTTCCCCCCTAACACTTACTCTTTAGCATTGAGTTTCAATTGACCACTGAGCCCCAACTCATGCTAATTCAATTCTCTCTTCTTTGGTGCTTCTTAGCTTACACTGCTGGCCTAAAAAAATGAACCTCACATGGGATTATTTGGCCTTCTCCTTATGCTCTCTCAAGTGGACTTCAGTATTGGAAATTGGCCTCAAAGGTGTTTCATTCCTTTTCCCATGACTGTTGCAATAATCTAATGGCTACTTTGTCCTTTTGTCCATCTAGTCAATAACTGCTGAACTCTATGGATGGTCAGACTGCCTGTTTCCTAGTGTGGGGGTGTGCACCATTGTTCTGCTTATTCCATTGGAAGGCTTTGCTTCAAAAAACAGTTATAGAAGGTTAGACCTTTAAAAGCAAACTCTGTGTCTTCTTTATTGTGAGAAAACAGTCTGTTAAAGGTAGTGTGACTTGCACAGCAGTTACTCACCTCGTTAGATCTAATTTCAGAAAGCCTCAATTGCCCCTTATCTTAGCACATTTTTTTAATGTACCGAACAACATTGTTGAAACTATAGTTCTTTTGAAGTCTGTTGTGTTGGTGCCTACTGATTGTGCCAAGCTGCTTTCTTCCTTTTTAATACAAGCACTTAGAAGACACTGAGCTTGATTTGTTTTGTTCATTGAAGTGTTGTTAGTTCTGCATAACTACATTTTTAGTTGAGTGTAGTAACTCTTCCAGATAAGCAAAGTTTATTTCTCTTAAGTATCTTTATCTTCTTTATCTTTAGTATTTAATGGTAAATCTTTTGAAATACATTTAATGATTCCCTAACTTCCTCAGCAGTGTATTTGATGTCGTTTTTTTGGAGTAGTTGGGTTCGGAGTGCAGGGTCCTTGGGTTCATTCTGAGAAAGGTTTCACCAGAGCTCCCTTTTCACCAGCACTGGCAAGTTTCCTGGTGAGTTTCTCCACGACACAGAGACATTAGTTATCCAAAAGGGCAGGTTTACTATCAAAGGGAGAGAAGAATAAAGGACACTTGCATAGACGCAAACAGGCAGAAAGAGCTGCTCCTAAAGGGACAGTTTTGCTGAGAGGACTGCATGGTTGTGTTATAGGACAGGGAGAGGGGCAGCCCAAACCCCGCAAACCTGCCTATTCTAAATGGGTTCTGCCATCCGCCGCATCAACACAAAACATTGGACACTTTAATGGGAAGGATCTTTAATAAAAACTAGGAAACAATACAGGTGAGGCAAAGAATTTAGTTTCTAAATGAAGCACCCAAAGTTACCCGTCCCCTCGTGGGTAAAAGTCCATCCAAATGGGATTGGCCCAGAACAAGGCCCCAAAGCCTGCCACAAGTCTAAAGCATCTTCCAGTGGGGACCCACAGAAAAGGGTCACAAACAACTGGACAAGCCCGGAAGGAAAAGAGCAAAATCAACATCAAAATAAAAGCTGCCATGGTCACCTCCCCACGGGTCTCACCCACATCTGTGTCACCTAGTCCACGACCAAAAGACAAGCGCAGTTTCTTCACGTGTCTCTAGGCTCCATGTGCCTCCTCCAGGTCTCCTGGCTCCATCCTGCTTCCTTCCTCAGTCTCTTCTTGCAGCTTCTTCTCTTGCTGCTCAGCTCCACCCTCCCTTGGGTGGGGCAGGGAACCTCCCCCTTTCCTGGGGACCACCCTGTTGCAATTGCAGGCGGGCAGCCTTCAGGAGAGCTGCCTCCGCTGAGGAAGGTCAGTGCAGAGAAGCCCCTGCATGGTACAGGTCACAGGCAGGCAGGAGGCTGCTGCCCTGCAGCGGGATAGAAAGTTGGCAAAAAGAAGCACTTGCAGGGGCCTCCCTGGTGGCGCAGGCAGTTGAGGGCAGCGCTGTGAAGCTTTCCACGGCCGATCTCTGCTGGCCTCTGAGCAACCCACATGGCGAGCAGACCTCTCCTGTCTCGCCTGCTGCTCCCCTCAGCAGTATATTTCGTCAGTCTGCCTGTTCTGTTCCCCGCTCTGTCTCTGGTGAATCCTCTTCATCCCCCCCACCCCGCATCTCTGGCCTGTACCCCTGCTCTTATATAAATAAAAATTAAAAAAAAAAAAAGAAGAAGAAGCACCTGCATAGGCACAGGTGGCCAGAAAGACTGCTGCCCTGCTCAGGGCTGAGGTTACACTGATATAGACTTTTTCTTTTTGGGAGGGGCTCATTCCTGTGGAGTGGTTTGCTCATTGTTGACTTTGAATAAACTATGTAGCATTTGAAAGGGGCCAGATTTCTACAATGGCCCTCAATCTCCTTATCTGTCACCTTCAGGTTTGTGCTCCTGACACCCCCTACAGCAGTCTGATGCCTGCTTGGATCTAGTGTTTTGTAATCTAGGCATTGGCTCCTGAGGATTTTAGTTCCTATAGCTGGGTTAATGGTTATGTTAATCCTTTCTGCCCCCACCTCCAGCTCTTGGTATTGTGTGAGCCAGGTTTCCCAGCTTGTGGTGTCTCCTTTCCAGTATTCTCTTCTTATCCTCCATCACATTCAAATGAGAATTGAACCTTACTCTGTTATCTATTTACATTGATTATTTCATTAGGTTATTAAGATATAAAGAACTGATTATGCCCTTTACTCAATATCTTCAGTGTTAAAATACTATAATCTTGTTATGACTTCCTTTATAGTCATTTATGATTTTTTCACTTCTACCACGGTACCTTGATGCTGTTAATGTACTATATTATTTTTAATAGAAGTTCCAGGGTGACTATGATAAGGTGATAAATACTCCCCTACATAATCCACTCCTCAGTAAAGGCAGTATTGTACAATTGATACTGTAATTTCAGGTTTTCAGGCCTAGTCTTTCAGCCAGGAATGGATCCCAGGCAGCTGTGGCAGCGCTGAATCCCAGCCAGTAGGCCACCAAGGCTTGGTGTCTCAGGAAGCCGTAGCAGGAACTTCGCTGACACTCAAGCAAGCAAGGCAGATTTGTTTAGAGAAAGAAGCCCTCCCCACCCCCACTCCTGCTTTTTCCCTGCCCTCCCTTCCAGCCCTTGCCCTGAGCTGCATGGGCAACTCCACTTTGGGCAGCCAGGAAGGAACACGGAATCACCGACCAATACAAAAAAAGACTGTGGGGGGCCCCTCTCTGACTCCCCTGGCTGCCCCCCTCTCCCCCACCCACACCTCTTTCACGCAGGACAGACCACCTGAGGCATCTGCGTGGTGAAGCACCAACACCCTCCCAGCCTGGGCCAAGCACCCTTCCCTGGGCCCAAAAGTGAGATTGTACATTAACTACTGCAAGAAGAGGAGCTGCACTGGGAAATGTGAACCACAACAATATCAGTGATAACTGATTAAGAGAATAAACTAAAAGCCTTTGTAAAAAAAGAAGGAAAGAAAGAAAGAGAAGAAAAGGCTTATTAAGGAGAGAAGGAACAGAAATAAAGTGGGATTCCCAGGCCAGTGGACAAGGAGGGGCAAGGAAGCCTAAGTGTAGTCCTGCCTCAGGGAATCTATACCTTCTTTCCCTAATTATTCTAAAGCTCCACCAGTCTTTTTGTGATTGGTTAGTTCTCCTTGGTCTCCCTCACTGCCTAAATGTCTCTGTGCCCCAAGTAAGTCTCTGTGTCCCAGCCCTTATCTTAGCATTCTTTTCTTTATCATCCTTGTTTGGGAATGTCCTGTTGCCCCAAGTCATGGGGCTGTTTGATTAAGTCCCCTTTGGAATTTGTTGCTCTTATCTCTGGAGTCTTCCTTAACTCTCCTGAAGTCCCTGCCTATGTGCACTGCCCCTGAAGCTGCCTAATTATCCCTAACTTGCCCTAGGACTCACAGTGACTAAAAATGCATAGACTGTTTTAATTCCATTTCTGCTATACCTTGCTATTGATCTTTACAAGTTACTTAACCTTTCCATTTCTCTCCTCATTTACCTTTTCTATTAAGTGGGCACAGTAGTACCCATTTTCTAGAATTGTGAGGATTAGGTGCTTGGAACAGTGCCTAGTGTATGGCAAGAGCTAAATAGCTGCACTAGCTGTTGTTGTGACTTAGTGATTAAGGTACTTCAGAGACAGGATTTGACTAGCCTTATTCTAGGTTTAGGGATTGAATAACAAGTGTAGATTATAAATTGAGGAATTTGTTATTCAAATTACCCTATCTCCTGAAATTTTTAGATTACCCTACTTTTTCCTGGGAATTACACAGATGTAGAATGAATGAAACCCGACTTTTCTACCTATGTGATTTTATCGATAGTTATCTTAAACTGAATTAAGTCATTGCATATTTGACTGTACACACATAATACTATTGAGTATTAGGAATAAAATTCACCTTCCATAAATCACAGCACTGATGTTTCCTTTACATCAACTCATTTACTACTCATAACAACCCATAAGTATCTAAAGAGGCCAAAAAGAACATGTGTAACTTGCTACAGGCCTTACAGCCAGTAACTAACAGAGTAGACTCAAAATTTAGGTCTTTCCAAAACCTTGCAATAAATTAGATTCTCACCTCCTCTACCCCTGTAAGAATGTGGAATTGTTTATGTAACATCTTTCACCACGAGTCTAGTTGGAAGGTGTTGCTTATTACCAATGACAAAAATCCCACAGTTGAAACTCTGTTGTGTTACTTGATTGTATGAACTCTTTTTCTCTTTCAAGACTTAAGATTGACAAATGCCACAGTTCAGTCTTTAATCTTGGAAATAATTGATGGAATGATGCAGTGAGGATTGGTGTCTACAAATTCTTACTCAGCCCTAAGCCTTCCAACCTCAAAACTCCAATCTACCCAACTTTAACAGGTGGAGGGATTACACTGTCCAGAATGGAAGCTAGTAGCCAGCCACATCTGACACTTTAACTTTCAATTAATTGAAATTAAATTAAATTAAAAATTCAATTCCTTCATTGAATCAGTCACATTTTAAGTTCAATAGACACATGTGGCTAGTGGTGAGCATACTATGCAGCAGGAAAACGTGGAACACGTGGCAGTAGTTCTGGTGGACAGTGTTGTGTAGTGATATTCACAAATCTGGCACATACACACTCTTTGTTATGAGTTAAGGTTTGGGACCTGGTTTCCTAGTTAATCCACAGAACAGGATCTCAGTTCCAAGCCCCACTCTGGCCTTTCAGAATGAAACCTGGACTAACCAGAGTCAGGCCTGAGCAAGGATTGCTTTTCTTCTCCTGGGCCCTGCCTGCTTCTCCATTAGGCTTAACTACATGGGCAACATTAAATAGAAAAGAAAAAAGAATCCCATACAAGAAGCTGTCCAAGAAACCATAGGAGTGAAGATGTCAAAGAGAAGAAACCTAAGAGGGATTACTCCAGACGATTCTAGATTACTTAGCTTCTTTCATGAAAGTTATTTCCTCACAAGTTGGTCTAAATGACTCTGTTTTGCCTTTGCATCCTATCAATATGTCTCTCCTGACATGAAATAGAGATGGACAACTTTCCATATCAAACCATGAGTTATGTGGTTATGTGGTTTCACACTGTCAGGTTATGAAATCTTATGAATATTGACATCTGCAATTTTTAAAAAGAATGAGGTAGAATGAAATAGAAAATATCAGAGCATATTAGAAACAGAAATTTCTTTGTTCCATAATCTCTATTTCAGTAATAAATTTGTGTGCATTTGTACCAGTTACTACGTAAAAAGTATTTTAATTGTGGAATGTGGCCAAAGTCTGAATAATACTAGGTTAGACTATAGTCAAACAATAAATAGAATTCTTTTCCTAATTTTGCAAACCTGTTGTGCATAATGGCATTATGCTTGCTTTGTCATATGTTTTCTATCCTCCTTTTATGGCTATCAAACCATAAACAAGTAATTATTTGTTGGGTATGTATGGCTAACAATGGAGAACCCTTTTAATCAAGCAGATGATAGTCTCAGGTTTTTAAATAATGAGTCACAAGTTTGGAAATCTTGGAAATACATGATATAAAGTGTTTTATTGTAAAATTTGAAGATTTGAGTAAAGGGAATGCTTTCTGTACTCCTGGTTTTATGGGGGGAAATATTACATATGTATTCATGATCTATTAGGAGTTACAGACACAAAATATAACTACTCAGAAGAGAAAGTTACAAAAAGTGGGAGAAAAGAGAACATCCCTGGTAAGGATATGTCAGATGGGCTCGTTCATTCAGCAAATTCATGGAGCACTTTATTTGGCATTGGGATCAGGACTAAGGAAACAGATGAGTGTGTTAAGTTTCCTGCCCTGCCCTCCCCAAAAGCAAGTATCTGAAACTAACATGCAACATATAATTGTAAGAACAGCTGAGGACAGAGGGCTGGTAGGTGAGTGTCTCACTTGGCCAGTGGGAAGGTTAATTTCTTTCTTGTAGCCTTGCCTTGCCCAAACCAGAAACTTCAGCGCTACCAAGTCTGAAAATGTCTGACTTTGATAAATCATGTTAGTGTGTAAAGGTCACTGAGATCAATGCACTACTGTTTACAGGATTTGTAAGTAGCTATAAAATGAGATTTTCAAATTCTGTTTGAATCTTTTCATATAATAATCATGTTCATGATTCAATACAGGGCTTTTCATGGTGCATTCATAGTCAAGGACTGCTTTTTTTTTTTTTTTTCCACTAGAAGAATGCTAGCAGGAATAAATTGAGTGGGATGAACGTTCACTGTCACCTTTTTTCCTCACTTAGGTATTTATAGTAAGAAGATTAAATGTGCAGAAGCTGTTCTTCCCATTCATGTAAACCAAAGATATTAGGAATTTAGTAAGTGCCTGGGTGGTGGTTTGGTCTAATGAGAAAAGCACTGAAGTGGCAGCCAGGCGAGTTAGAACCTGGCTTAGCTGTGCCATGGTAGCTTTGGGGGGCTCTTTCTCACAGAAGTGGAATCAGCTAATCCCAGCAGCTGTGTTCCTACCAGGGACTTGTTGGGGGTGAGGGGACTAGTGGGGGCTACACAAAGGATGAGCTCATAGAAACTTGACACTTAACTCTTACCTGGCACTTCTGCCGTTCTTGAGGGAGCAATTGCAAGAGTTCTTCCTATAACTCCTTACCCCATGTTAAATATTTTTGTTGCAACTTACAAATTCTGACATGTAATTTGACCATGAGCAGTCCATTTATGGGCAAAGTATTTGAAATTGTAGAGTCCAGCAAAATTCAAGATTTGGAGCTCCTCTATTAAAAAAAAATGAAATGTAATCATTCAATTTAATACTTAATCTCTTCTAGGTCACGTCCCTGCATAACCTTGCCCTCTTTCTGCTCAAAGTACTGTCTCAAAGTGGACAGAGTGCTTCCAGGTCAGAGGTTTGAGCCACAGTCTTTTGCACTATGCTAAACAGCTGTTTGTTACACTGCTTTAATAAAGCAACTTGAGCCACAGTTATGCTAAGCATTGTGAATGTGTTAGGGGGAAAAGGATGTCCCAAAGCAAATTCCATATAGGCTTTGTGGACTCCACCCCCACCCCAGGTCAAAGCCAAAGACACTGGGAACTCCAAATCCCATCACCACCAAAGGGAAGGTGGCTGGGACCTGAGGGTGGGGTTAAGCAGCCAGGTGGATACAAAAGGCAGACACGTGGGCTTTGGGGGCTCTCCATTTTTGGGCTCCCCGCCTGCTCGCAGCATCCGGCCAGCTCGGAGAGTGACTTTGGGTTTCCAGGTCGTCGGATCGGGTAGGACGCATTAAAGACTTTATTTCCCTATTTTCTCCCTGAGTTGTACATTTTCCTTATTTCTTTTTCTCTTGTAAATAAACCTTTTATTAACCCTTTTGTGTGTGTCTGTAGTAGAGTATTCATAAGTCCCTTTAAAGCGCGCGGGTGAGGACCCACAGCCTGGAACCCGTTTAATATCGGGGTTGCTCTATAACAAATGGACAATATTGCCTCGGCTTCCCATTTATGAGTAAGTTGGTCACTATGTAACAGGGTGGTCCCCAGGAAAGGGGGAGTTTCCCTGCCCCACCCAAGGGAGGGTGGAGCTGAGCAGGAAGAGGAGAAGCTGCAGAAGAGACTGAGGAAGGAAGGAAGCAGGATGGAGCCAGGAGACCTGGAGGAGACGCATGGATCCTAGAGACACGTAAAGAAACTGCGCTTGTCTTTTGGTCGTGGACTGGGTGACACAGATGTGGGTGAGACCTGTGGGGAGGTGACAATGGCAGTTTTTATCTTGATGTTGATTTTGCTCTTTTCCTTCCGGGCTTGTCCGGTTGTTTGTGACCCTTTTCTGTGGGTCCCCACAGGAAGATGCTTTAGACTTGTGGCAGGCTTTGGGGCCTTGTTCTGGGCCAATCCCATTTGGATGGACTTTTACCCACGAGGGGACGGGTAACTCTGGATGCTTCATTTAGAAACTAGACTCTTTGCCTTTCCTGTATTGTTTCCTAGTTTTATTAAAGTTCCTTCCCATTAAAGTCTCCTATGTTTTGTGTTGATGCGGCGGATGGCAGAACCCATGTAGAATAGGCAGGTTTGCAGGGTTTGGGCTGACCCTCTCCCTGTCCTATAACAACTACAGCTTGTTCCATTATACAGAGATGCTGGTTCCTGCATGTCCTGGCATGCAGACAGTTCCCCGAGGACCTGTGTGTCCATCAGCAGCCTCTGTTTCTCCACTGAGCTCCTTTCATTCGCCCTGATGCAGCTGCCATGGCAACTAATGATAATAATAAATAATATGGGTGGCGCATATTATTATGGGTGCCTGGTGGCGCAGGCGGTTAAGCGCCACATTGTGAAGCTGTCCACAGCCTCTGCAGCACGGGTTCGATCCCGGCCGGCGAGAATCCCACATGGCGAAGCAGACCTCTCCTGTCTCGCCCACTGCTCCCCTCAGCAGTGTATTTCACTCAGTCTGCTTGTTCTGTTCCCCACTCTGACTCTGGTGAATCCTCTCACCCTCCCGCACCTCTGGCCTGTACCCCGGTTCTTATATAAATAAATAAATCTTTAAAAACATAAAATTAATAATAATAATAATAATAGTAATATAAACACAGGGTTTGGGGTTTCTGAGAATGGAGAAGGGGAAACTTTTAACAAAAATGCCTCAAGGACAATCAGCCCTGCCCCCTACTGTCTTTATCAGTTGCTGGTGCTTTAGTTCTAGTCTTTCTGGGGTCCACAGAAACAACACTTGCTTCCTGGTGTCTTCCCCCATATAGTCTTAAGTTTCTGCATTTTCCAGTATTCCAGGTCTCATCCCTTAACTTTCCAGTTTCTAAAATCTTGCCTTTCATTTACTATGGTCCTTTCTGTTGTCATTTTCTTTTTCCTTGTGTTAGGTTTAAGACTTTTCATTTCTTCCTTGCCATTTCAGTGGGGTTTTAGGAGAGAGCTGAGCTAAATGTATGTGTTCAATTTGTCATGTTTGATTGGCTGTCTCAGCAGCCTTACTGCTTCTGAAACCTGTCTTATTGTCATGCAGTCATGTCTTAACTGGCTGACACACCTCTCCATTCTGAGCCCATCCCAAATTCAGGGAATCTCTGAAATGTATCTGGCCTAGTCTCTACCTTTTCCTTAAGAACCGATCTCCCCCCTCTTATTTTCATTAAAGAGTATGCATATATTTTATCACTTGAGACTTATGTTACCGGACTATGGCTTATAAAAATCATTTTTCAAATCTTTGTATTCTCAACAATTTGCATCGGTGCTTAATAAATAGCAAGAGCAATTGTCACTATAAATTACAATAATATAGTAGTTTGAAGACACAGCTAATCTTTCCATATTACCTAGAGAAAAAACATTCTCAACCAAAGCCAGTGAGAATCAACACCTGGTGGTAAATACTATACCAGCAGGTATTGTGTCTGTACACTTGTGCTTGGTATGTTTGTGGGGGGTGGACATTGGGGTGGGCGTGGCTGGAGGTAGGATGCAAAGAAATAAACCACTTTATTTTCCTGCTACCTCTGCCACTCTTTCACTCTCATATTAAAAATGAAGGGTGATATGTGAAAGTTGGAGCCATTATCTAGGGGAAAACAGACAAAGGTGGTTTATTTTTCTACAAGGCAAGCAGTCATGGCATATAGAATACAGCAATTAAAAATAATTTTAAATGCTCACCTGTCTGTTGTTGCTCATTATTGATGAGGACAATCACGTGATGCTGTCTGGGATTATCTGCATTATCCCTTGCTCAGCATTCAAGCAGGCTCAATTCCAGTCATTGTTAAGTGAATTCATTGCCAGGAATGCTTTAGTGTGGTTAATGAGGGGCTTTACTGTGGCTATAAAATTTTCAGCATTTCTTTTCATTCAGATTCAATGAGGAGTGAGTTTCACTTGTAGTTGCCCAACACATATTATT
This sequence comes from Talpa occidentalis, assembly GCF_014898055.3. Taxonomy (NCBI): domain Eukaryota; kingdom Metazoa; phylum Chordata; class Mammalia; order Eulipotyphla; family Talpidae; genus Talpa; species Talpa occidentalis. Next base: position 18,065 of record NW_023605394.1, read on the forward strand.
ACTATTTTATGTTTCCACAGAGAGTTTTACATTGAAGCCTCCCATTGTAGTTCCCATCTCACAGACCATCCCCAGTATGATACACACTGTCCCTTCAGTGGCAAGTGTGTTTGTCAGAAAACTCTAATTGCTTTAAGTGTGAGAACATTAAAGTGAAATAAATTTATGTATGCAGCTGTTCCATTACTGGAAGTAAGTTTTATCTCCTAATAAATTGATGTTTCTTTTTAGTGTCAACTAAAACCAAATTTACACCCAACGACATGAACCTTAACATTAAATATTACTTCGATGTCACTAGTGGTAAGGAAGGGTACTCATCACACAATTCATAACAAGACTGGAGCAAGGGAATGGTGCTTTCCTCTTAATTGTTTGTTGAAAGCATAATTACGCAATGACTTTAATTGAATAGGAATAGAAACTGTGACCTTTTTAAGCAGATACTGTAAATAGTGTTATCATTTGGTATGAGTTACACCATAAGGGAAAAAACTAAAAAGCTTATTTATGTTGAAGGATAAAGGGAAAAAGAGATTTGCTTGGTGGTTTATCTGGAGTTGCATTTTAGATAATGGAATAAACACTTAAAATTCTCTGGACTTTGATTAATATTTAATTGATCTTTTCTACAACCCTTTGAATTAAACTACTAATAAAAGACAAAGCTTAGACAAAGTGTTATAGGACAGGGAGAGGGTCAGCCCAAACCCTGCAAACCTGCCTATTCTACATGGGTTCTGCCATCCGCCGCATCAACACAAAACACATGAGACTAATGGGAAGGAACTTTAATTAAACTAGGAAACAACACAGGTAAGGCAAATAATCTAGTTTCTAGATGAAGCACCCAAAGTTACCCATCCCCTCGTGGGTAAAAGTCCATCCATATGGGAATGGCGCAGAGCAAAGCCCCAAAGCCTGCTAAAAGTCTAAAGCATCTTCCAGTGGGGACCCACAGAGAAGGGTCACAAACAACCGGACAAGTCCGGAAGGAAAAGAGCAAAATCAACATCAAGATAAAAGCTGCCATTGTCACCTCCCCACGGGTCTCACCCACATCTGTGTCACCCAGTCCACGACCAAAAGACAAGCACAGTTTCTTCACGTGTCTCTAGGCTCCATGTGCCTCCTCCAGGTCTCCTTCTGGCTCTATCCTGCTTCCTTCCTCAGTCTCTTCTCCAGCTTCTCCTCTTCCTGCTCAGCTCCACCCTTCCTTGGGTGGGGCAGGGAACCTGGAACCTCCCCCTTTCCTGGGGACCACCCTGTTGCAAAAGGAATTACATAAATTTGACTTCTTTAGAGGATCTGACCTGAAATTGCAAAAGGCTGATTTTCTTATTTTTCTGTTTTTTGTACCTCAATATGATACTTATAGGAATGATATATCTTAAAGACTTGAATGGATTGATCCATGTGGAATAAATAAGAAATGGCATCATGTTTATTTTATATTCATATTAAGAACTGAAAGTTATATATATATATGTGTGTCATGTAGGAGAGAGAAAGGGGGTGAGACGGGAGTGATGGAAGAGGGGAGGTTCTCCCAAATTCAAATGTACAGATTAGAAAGCTTTTCCTTCCATTTCTATGCATCAGAAAGACATTAGCAATAGAATGTTAAACCATGAGCCAATTTGGAGTAGTCCTGCCTTAAGAATCCACATACTACATTGGCCTGTCTGTCATCCCCTAGTTTGTTAGCTTTGGCACACATTTTATATGTCTATGCCTCAATTTCATTGATAAAGTGAAAGGATTGCTTCTAATAATCTCAGAGCTACTTTATAATTTGAATGTTCTTTAATTCTAAACACAATAATCCTTAAAATTTTGTTTGGTCAGTCACTCATTCCATGCTGTGTGGTTCACTCTTAGACTACTTTTAATCTTCATAGCCAGTGTCTGAACTGGAATATAGGAAAGCAAATAATACAAATACAGATTGGATATTTGTCTATGCCAATTTTATCAATTATCTGGGGAAATGATTAAGTATTCTTTTTAATTAAGTTTTTAAAAAATGACATTTAAATAAAATATTAAATGCCATGATAGAGATCAGCATACACTCAAACAATTAATTGAACAATCTGTGATGTTCTAACTAGCATTTTGGAATAGTTCTGAAGTTGATGGGATGACTTCTTAGAAGTCTGTGCTAGTTACAGGGAAATTTTTTCAAAGTAAAAGAAAGATCTTGTGAAAAACATGTTGGGTCTCTGGAGTAAATTTAAGAAGTTTAACTGGAAGATCTCCATCTTTAAAAAAAACTGGCCTCTTTCCTTTGCAAAACCATCTTAGTTGTTAAAAAAAAAAGCAAAAATATTAGGATATTTAATTAGCATATTCATTTCATGCCAAATTTCTAAAAATTCCTTAGTACTATATATATGCTATAGAATTTGCACTGTCTTATATAAAACAGACTATTTAAACATGTTTTATATAGTACTTGCAGTCTGCTTTTGCTATTAAAATTACTATAAAAGCTTAGAGTTACTGTATCTTTCTTCTGTGATCTATTGCCTTTATATCATGTAGTTATTTGGAGGCAACTCTTTGGTCAGAAACATAACCTCCAACTATAACATTGTTTCTATGGGAAAATGTGATCCACTTTTGATGTGGTTTCTAAGAACACAGTATCTATAAAGTGGGGAATGCCTGCATTTTAAAAAATTTATGCTTTTCAACCCCTTTGTACTATTAGTTGTGACTTTGACAAGATATGAACAATGTATCTTAGATTGAAAGTTACTTACGGATTTTAATGCTGGCTCAGAGCCCCTCCCCTACCTTGATACCAAAAGGCTAACAAATGTATATATCAAATTAAAGCTTTAATTGTGCATATATATATATTCATGATTTTGCAATTTTTTAAATGTAATAAAATAAAAGATTTCCCTTCTCTGCAATGCCAAACATCTTGATCTTCCAAACACAGATGATAGCCATAGTTACTGTGATAAGTCCTGTCTTTTCTCCTTTTTGTCATCAGTCAGACTTAACATTAATGGTGAAATCTCTAATTTAACAATTTATTTACTTCTGAGATCCTACAGAGAATCATGGCTCTAAGTTATAAGGGCAAATAGAAAAATTCATCAAATTTGTTTGAAGGGGGTATGTAGATAAATTTTTAGTGATGTCCAATCAGCTTTTTTCTACTACCTATTTCATAATATTATCTATAATATTAAATAACTCATCTTCAAAGAAATACCAAGAATGTAGTGAACTGGAAATGTACAAAGGGATACAACCTGTACTATTTCTTTTATTATTTTCATGAGTTAGTCAAACTATAGATAGGACAAGGATATTTTGATAACAGACATCAATGTAACAGACATCTAACGTCAAAAGAACTATGAATGTTAATCTTAGAGACTTGGGCTTAGAAAGGGGAATCATGACAACAGCATATCAGAGCTGTCATAGCTGGTTAATTTAAATAAAATTTTAAATTTACTTTAAGCTTCTTTCACTTTGTAAAACTTTAGCATTCATGAGAGGAATTAGAAAACCCCAGGAGATGCATCTTTGTCACCAGCAAAGGTGATGCCACCTGCCAGCAGCCCAGGTCACAAGCCTTAGGCCCAGCCTGAGGGAGCAGGAGTTTATGTTAGACCTTCCTGGGGCCTCCCTGCAATGAGTCCTTTGCCAAGCAGTCACTTGAGATATTGTCATCAACAGCTTGTTTTTATCTCCCTTGAGATCCGCCCCTGCATAAGCAGCCCAATCTTACTTTTTTGCTTCTCTGATACTGTTCTACAACCAATATGGAAAGTGAAAACAGTGCTTTCCTAAGACTACTGATCAGATTTATCACATATGACTCATCCCTCTTTTTTTTTTTTTAAATCTTTTTTTTTTTAATAGAGGCATGTTTTTATTTATTTATTTGTTTGTTTGTTTTTGTTTATACATGCACTGGGTACAATCAGAAGCGCGGGAGGGTGAGAGAATTCACCAGAGCCAGAGCGGGGAGCAGAGCAGGCAGAAGGACCGAGGTACACTGCTGAGGGGAGCAGCGGGCTGCAGGAGAGGTCTGCGCGCCATGTGGGATCCTCCATCGGTGGCCGGGGAGCAGCCGGGGATCGAACCGGCGCCGCAGAGGCTGCGTGCAGCTTCGCAACCCAGCACTCAACCGCTGCGCCACCGGGGAGGCCCGACTCATCCCTCTTTTACATGGTCTCTGTGTGGGCTTCTCTACTGCCATGTCTTCAATGATGTGTGTATGTTGACAAGCACTGCAGGTTTATCTTCAGTTTCACTTCTCTTCTGAGCTTCAGGCCTGTGTTTGTAACAATCTACTGTGTTTTCAATAGATGTTATTTTCCTTTGTTGTGTTTAGTGTTTATGAAGCCTATTTTGTGCCCAGGAATTCTTAGATGTTTTCTTATATCTCATCTCACATTATTCACTTACACATATGCCAGGTATTATTTCTATTAGAAAAATCAGGAAAATAACTAATCAAACTGGGGGGGAAACTGTGGCTTTAAATTCCGTATTCAATAGAGTAGTCATTATGACCCTCTAGAAACTCAGGGTTGATACAAGATTTATTCACATATGACCATCAAACTTCAAAAAAATATTTAAAGCAATTTTTAAAAATAGCTATTAAAACAAAGTTTAAATAGAGTTTAAAAGATAAGAAATATATTAGGAAATTGATGAGCAATTAATGATAATTAGATACTTAAGTTTCTCTCAGAGTTTCCTGTTCATCCAGGCAAAAAGGTGAACATGAAACTTCTATTCTGTGACAAAATGCAATGTGATTACATCTGGAGAAATGCTTTCAATAGCACTAAATTCCAGCAGTAATTTTTAATATACACAATTGTAAAAGGGAAGTTGTGAAACAAAATGATGATTTTCAAATGAAGAGTGTGTAAGAGTCATGATTGTTCTTATAAAATATTTTGTGTGTGTCATAAATGTATGAGATCATCTATAGAAACACTTTCTCTGGTGTTATATGTTGGTAGTAATTTTTAACATACATATAATGTATAAAATAAAAATTTTATAGGAAAATTAAATGTATTTTCAAATATTGGGTGGCAAAAAACATAGCAATGTTCACATTGTGATAATTTGTCATTTTGGCTTTTGACCAGATTTATAGTTAGCATTATATTATAGCTTTCTAAATCAATATTTTTGGTCTTATTATGAATGCTAAATATTCATAGAGAATTTCATAAATCCAAAAGAAAGAGGAGACTACCAGGAGCGGAGGTATTCTGTTTCTGATCCCTTTTAGGAAATTCACCAAAAATTTCTACCTAAAACTAAAAAATCCAGTTAAGATTTATGGTTTTTTTAACTTGTGTGTTTTTTTAAATTTTTATTTATTTTTGCACAGACAAACTGGGCGTAGAACGAGAGGATTAACCAGAGACAGAGTGGGCAGCAGAACAGGTGGATTTACTGAAATATACTTCTAAGGGGAGCAGTGGAGAGATAGGAGAGGTCTGTTGCACCATGTGGGTTAGTTGCCTGGTAGGGATCAAACTCAGGCTGTAGTGGTGATAGCTCTGAGACTTAACTTATGTTTTTATCCCATGACATTTAAGAAAAAATTCAAATTGTCACCAGTTATTTTTTCACTGCTATTTTTGGTAATACTGATTTTATCAAATATCCTTCCACCACCATTAATGATAAGATTCACATTTTTCCCAATTTAAATCTGATACCAAGATTGTGCTTACCATCAATGTCAGTCAGCTTAACTGGCAGCATTTTCATTTTTTGTTAGAGATACATAAAAAATGTCAACAACCAACATTTTCTTTCATTCAGTGAAATCCAATTATAATTGTATTCTTCATCTATACTTTTTACATTTTAGTTCTGTTTAAATACACACACATACACATACACCCCAAGATCACATTGATTTAAAAAACACACACCTTGATTCTTACAGTGAAAAGGTAGAGGATTACGTCTCTGAAGTTTTTGATGTGTAGAAGACTTGCAGGCTTTTATATTAGAAAGGTGGAGACTCAGTACCTTAATGCTGTAATAAACCCTAGTGACCCTAGTAAAACAATTTTGCAAAATTTGTATTAAGCATCATATAAAACTTGTCTCTCTCAAAATACCTTCCAGTTTATTAAATGTTCTAAATTTACCCATCTATTATATGAGCTCCATACCTCTTCATAAAGTTTTCTAGATAATGTCATGCCAAGACCATGGAGATGACATTTTGATGTCAAAATAAAATAATGTAGCAGAAACTTATAGAAACAGTGTTGCAGTGACAAAATGAAATGTCAGTGGAGGTCTATTGTAGCATAATGTCAAAACAAAATGTCAGCCAAAATCCATGGAGACACTATTATGATATCAAAATGAAGCAATATCAGTGCCAGTCTGTAAGGACATTACAATATAAAAAAAGACAAAACAAAATTATCTGTACAGGTCTGTGACTTCTGAGTCTCAGTGTAGCTTCACATCAGATAATTGCCTTGTGACAAACTCAGGTATAATTTCAGTATGCTTTCTATAGTTTTCTAACTCAAGAAAATATTCTAAACTAGTTCTTTATTGCAAATGCTCGTGTTAGAAAATTGCTGGTATTTATATCTAAATCTATGCCTATGTCTATATCTGTATCAATGTCTGTGTCAGTCTAAATTTATTGTCAGCTCTGTTGCTACTTCACATGCAATTATTTCTATTTGATCTTGGCTTAGCTCCCCTGCACACTAGTAATTGGATATAAATTGAACATAAAAATACAGGAAAGGCATTATTATAATCTGTTTGTAAAGGATGACACTGACTTTTAACAGGTGTTTTGTCTTTCTTTTGTTATCAGGTAGAAGCTGGCATTACCCCTGCCCTGCAACCTTTGTCCCGCCTACTCATGATTCAGTAGCATTTTGGCTGAGTAACAGTTATTCTAGATGCTTTCCAGAACTTTGATATTAATGGAAAGATCAAAAATGTTGTTTGTTGCAGAAAAACAAGTCTTTATTAAAATCTGTAATCATGTTAAATTGAGAATTTTTTCCCAAAAGAAAAAGTTATGTAAATTAGTAAAGTGTCAAATTAAAGTCTGTGAACAACATTTTTGACAGGAAAGTGTAAATTTTACCATATGAGTTAGCTTTAAAGGTCAAATGTTTTTTATACACATTTTAAACAACTTGTATGTGGAATTCAATATTTTTTTTTAGAAATTTGAAAATGCATAAAATTGAGAAACAAACAGGAAAAAAGAATCTCTTCACAATAGAATGAAAATATTTTTCTCATTTTATTTAGCTATAGTGTCATTTTAAAATCATGATTAAGTTACATAATACAGTGAAATCTCCAGTAAGGTCAACCAAACAAACCCACAGTTATCCTATGTGTTTTCAAATTAAAGCTGTAGGAGGAAGCTGCTGCTATTGGGAATTTGTCAAGAATCAGTGGGAAAATAAAAGGGCTTTGGGGTAATATCATCAGTAGGGTAAGATTCTGCTCAATTTCTTCCTATTTTTCAACTCAGAGTACTCAGTAATGAGAACTAGAGGTCATGAGAACCTTAAAACACTTTTAAAAAGTTAAATAATTTCCTTTTTTTCATTCCAAGATTAATGCTTTCTTGAAGGATTTTCAAATACAAAAATTGAAACAAACTAACAAATAGGATTTTTGGTAAACTTTCAGTTAATTAAAATGTCAGTTAGTTCTTCAAATCTATGATTAATCAGGTTCTTATACCAGTTCAATTTGTTTACTTTATTTAAGAAGTACTAGCCACAAAACTCTGATTTCTCTTATCTACTTGATATATAAGGGTGAGGAAATTTCCAGAAAATAATTAAACATGAGAAATAAAGCACAGACCAACGAGTGGGAAAGAAAGTAAAAGAAAACCAAAGGTTCATACTGGGAGGTCCAGCATATTAAATAATATGCTTTCTGGAAAGAGAACGGAGATAATGATGGAAAGATTATTACAGAAATAACATCAGTTTTGTGTGTGATGGGAATGTGCTGGAACCTAGAATTGTAATAATGCACTGTGAGAAAAGTTGTGAAATTTTCTTTACCATGATTACCAGAGTAGTAATTTTAAGAGATATGAGTGGGAGTTGGTCACTATGTGTCAGGAGAATTAAGAGTAGAGGCCAGAAAATCTTGAAGGAGGATTAAAAATTATAAATCATAGGACTGTGGAAAAAAATATAAATCATAATTACCACATTGACCAGTGAGATTAAGCTTTTTAATAAACAACCAAAGCCAAACTGAGAATTTTACTGCATGTCAAAAAAAGAAAAACTATTTTGAGTATAATGCCAGAATGTATGTTTGTTTTGGGGGAGAAGTTTGGAGAACTTGGCTAAATCACAAAATTAGGATTTATTTATATTTGTAACTCTAGATTTACAAATCCAATGTTTCAAAAATATATGCAAATGTTAATATACACATATAGTTATATTTACATGCTTGAAGTATTACCATTAATTTAAATGAAAAATTTTTGGATCATTTTCATTCGCAAAAATTAACCTCCCAATTCATACTAAATGGGAATATTTCCATTTTCCCTGGCAAGGGAAATCTCCGTTCAGAAAATGTAAAAAAACTCTTGGAAAAATAATAAATATGATTGCAGTATTAAGAAACAGGATAGAAGACTTGGTAGATAAGCTTGACGAATTTTCCTAAAATTAATAAAACATGAAACATGACAAAGAATAATAGAGTGGGAAAAAAGTCAAAAGTTCATTCTGGGAGGTTCAGCATATAACTATTACGCTTTCTGGAGAGAGAAAACAGAGATAATAATGGAGAAATTATTCTTACAGAAATAACACAAGAAGTTGTCCCAGAACTAGTGTAAAGATTCTTAGTGAAAGAATCACCTAGTACCCCAAAAAATCCGTTTTAAAAAGGGAACAGCATAGTAAAGTTTCAGGTTACCAGAAATACAGGGATTTGTCCTTCAAAAAAATGTATGCAATAAAAGAGTTAGGAATCAGAATATTATCAGATTTCTAAACAATGACATTGGAAACTAGAATACACATTTCTCTGCCTAACCAGCCTGCAGAACCAAATTTTTTTTTTACTTTTAATATATGTAGGAAGCTACAGGATGTATTTACTAATCCCAGGAAGATTAGGAAGAGAGGTGCTAGGACTTTGCTGTGCAGAGAATTTGAGCACCAGTCCAGAGTGCAGCATATGCAACGAGCACTTGAGATTGGAGGGCACCAAGAAAAACAGTTTGAAATGATAAACTATAGTAGGTTTGCCATTGTGCAAATTATATTAAAAAGCTAGAGAGGGGGAGAAAATAAATACAAGATGTATAATAACAGATAACATAGTTTATGTCATCAGGGAAATGCAAGTTATAAAACAATGAAATGCCAGTATACATCTACTAGAATATCTAAAATCCAGAATACTGACATCACCAAAGGCTGGGGAGCATGTGGAACAATAGGAACTTATTGTTGGTGGGAATGTAAAATGGTACTTTGGAATACTGTGTCATATTTCATATAAAGCTAAACATACTTTAACCACAGAATCCAGCAATCATATTCCTTAGTATTTACCCAGAATGATCAAAAACTTATGTCCACATAGAAACCTATACAGGAATATCTATCTATCTATCTATCTATCTATCTATTTATTTATTTATTTATTTATTTAAGATTTATTTTATTTATTGCAATTTTATTCTTAACTGACAAAACTTGTAAGCAACCAAGATATCCTTTAGCAGGTCAGTGGATAAGTGAACTGTGATGCATTCAGAAAAACATTCAAAACTGTCAAGTCATGAAAGACATGGAGGAAACAAATGCATATTGTGAAGTGGAAGAAAGCAATCTGAAAGGGTTACGTACTATATAATTCCAACTATATGATAATCTGGAAAAGGTAAAATTTTGTAGACAAAATAGATCAGCGTTTGCTATGGACTTGAAGGAGAATGGATAAGTCATTTTATTTTTCACTGAGTTAATCTTGGCTCTCAGCATTGTATATGATTTAGGAATATAGGTTTACACCTCTTCAGGGGTATGTTACTACATCATACCCACCAACAAAGCACCCATAATCCTCCATTCACATTCCATTGCCCCCTTCCCTTGTTTTGCTCCTCACCTCCCACAGTCCCAATCTGACACTCTCAATTCTGCCATCAGATTTCTACATTTGTCTACCCTTTGTTTTGGTTCTCCATATTTCACAAGAGTGAAATCATTGGATATTTGTCTTTCTTCCTCTTTCTTATTTTGCTTAGTATAATCTCCTCTAAGCTACATCCATTTTGTTGCATATGGCAAAATTTCATCTCTTTTGATAGCCAACTGAAATTCCGTTGTGTCTCTATACCACATCTTCTTTATCCACTCATAGGTTGTTTGAGCACATAGGTTGTTTCCATAAGTTGGCTACTGTAAATATGGGAGTCCATATAGCCCTTTACAGTAAGTGTTTTTGGGAATAGAAATGCTGCCTCATGTGATAGAGTCCCCATACCCTTTTCCACATGGGCTGGGTCAGTCTATTTTCTCACCAACTGCCTATGTGGATTCTTCTTCTCCACACACCCACCTCAGCAACATTTGTTACTTCTGGTCTTTTTATGAGTCATTCTCTTGGGTATGAAGCAGTATCTCATTGTGGTTTTGATTTGTATTTGTTAGCCATCTTTATATCTTCTTTGGGGAAATGTCTGTCTAACTCTTCAACCCATTTATGTGATTGAGGTACTTGCTTTCTTTTGGAGATGTATGAGTTCTTTGTAGATCTTGGCATCAGCTCTTTGTCAGATGTGTGATGTGAAGATAGTTTCTCCCTTCTTTTTTCTTGTAATGATAGTTTCTTTTGCTGGAAACAGATTTCAGGGGAGTGAAAATAATCTATATGATACTATAATGATAAATACATATCATTACACATTTATCCAAACCCATAAAATATACAACACCAAAAATGAATCTGAGTATAAACTGGATTTTGGATAATGATGATGCATCAATGTAGGTTATGAGTTATAACAAATATACCACTCTGGTGGGGGATGTTGATAGTGGAGGGAAGTTACACATGTTTTGGGGGAAGGAGGTATAAGGGAAATCTAGGTCTTCCTCTCAATTTTGCTGTGAATTTAAAACTGTTCTGGAAAATAAAGGCTTTTGAAAAAGACTGAAGTTAGAAAAAATTAGAGACAGACTAAGAAAATTATGCAAAATGACTTCATAGGAAGTCAAGAGATAATGTTTAAGAGTAATGAATCAGAAGACAGCAGTGCAAATATATTATTTAAACATATGTAGTTAAATACCAGAAATATTTGGTTAGACATGAATTATTATTAAATCCCTAGGGTTTTTGTTTTTTTTTTTGTGTGTGTGTGTAATAGGTCATATTGATAATTTATTTTTAATAATATTAAATATAATATTGCTATAAATTAATGCAGCCTGTATGGAAATGTATGGAGGTTCCTTAAAAAATTAAAAATAGAACTACCATATGACCCAGCAATTCTTCTTATGGTTATTTATTGAAAGAAAACTAAAACACTAACTTGAAAAGATATATGCACCCCATTGCAACTTAATTTATAAGAACCAAGATACGGAAACAATCTAAGTGTCTATCAGGGGATAAAGAAAATGTGATATACAAATACTATTCAGCCATAAAAAAGCATGAAATCTTGCCATTTGTGACAATATAGCTAGACCTTGAGGGCATTACACTAGGTGAAATGAGTCTGACAGCAAAAGAAAAATACTGTCTGATTTTTTATATGAGACTCAAAAAAACAAACTCATAGATGCAGGGAACAGATTGGTGGTTGCCAGAGGGGTGGGCTAAATGGGCTAAATGGTGGGCTAAATGGGTGAAGGGGCCCAAAAAGTACAGCCTTCTAATTATAAAATAAATAACTTATGGGGATGTAATATACAGCATGGTGACTATAATTAATAATAATTTATTGCATAATTGAAAGTTAATTTATATAAAAGTAGATTTAAAAGTTATAAGAAAAAATTGAAATTATTTATGGCAACAGGTATTAATTAGACTTATTGTGGTTGATCATTTCATAATACATGCAAATACTGACTCATTATGTCATATACCTGAAAGTGGTATAATGTTGTATATCAATACCTCAATAAAAATAAGAAATAGAATCTATTTTTTAAAAAAAAACTAATTCATGGTAAAAATAGGCTAGAACAGTACTTAAATTTAGGAGCCATAAAAAAATCACTAACTAAGTGAAAGTAAGTGAGCCATGCAAGAATCATGGATAAGAGTGTGTTGTAAACCAGTAATCATGATTGAGCCATTCTGAGTTTCTCTGGTTGAGTTAAAAAGAAATCTAGAAAAGAGCTAAAACCTTTATTAGTGCTTCTTGGGTTTGCATAGTTAGAGGGAGAAGATATGATGAAGTAAGAGGTTCCTTTATTTAACATTTAATTAACATTTGAAAATATAAGCTAGGCATATATGGATTATTACTTAGAAAAAATGTAATTTACAAAAGAATGGTGGCAGCCAGTTTCAAAATCTAGAAATTGCAAACCAGAATGTCACACTTTTTTTGTTTTCTCATAATAATTCAGCTAAACATGAAATGAGAAGTTAAATTGACTGATGTTTCTATCTCATTTATTCTCTCTACTGAGATGAATAATTTATAAGTTGTACCAATTGCGAATAGAAGTCTAGAAAATTATTGACTAACAATTATAAAGTTAATTAAAAGCAAGAATACAAGTAAAATTTGATCAGCCAAGAAAACTGTTCTACTGATTTTTAAAATTAAGAATACATGCAAGCACTTCATTTGTGCACATCCCATATTTTTGGTTGTTTCAGAAAATTAATTCATGTATGTTTATACTTTTATTCTAGTTTTCAAAAACATTTGAGTTAGCCACTCACAAAATCTGCAGTTACTCTATCTCCTATCACATCATTTTCTATTTTAAGGCATTCAGGAAAACCACATAGAATATACTCATAATTTAGAATTATGAGTTTTAAGTACAGCATTGTATTAGAACTTTTATCTTAAAAAAACTCAGCTAGTTTCATTTAGTATTTTGCAATTATGCTGTCATTATAGACGAGCATGCAAAAACAAAGAAAACATTAGCCTTGGAGTCGATGTAATCATTTTATGATTAAACAATTAAAATAACATTTCTATAATTAATTTCTATGTTTAATATAAACCTCTCTCATAAAAAATGACATTTTATTTTGTCATGTATTTTGCAATTTAAACCATTGCTTCTTTGTTTCAAAATGTTTTATTATATTCCTGATTTTCATTCTTTTAGTTCTTTAAGATTTTTACCTATAATATTGAATTCTTTTTGCTCCTTTTTCAGACACCCAAATTTTTTGAATATTGAGTTGAATATTTAGTTGAAACACAGACCTTAACTGCGGGTTGCAGCTGACTGACCTTTGTATCCCTGGTGGTTTTATTGAATGAATAGTATAATGCATAAATGTTCTCCAGCTCTTTAACCTAATAGAATATTTTATATGTCCTTGCCATTTATTAGACAGTTCATGAAAATCACACCATCCAAAAAAATTAAGTGCATTTTGGTCATTAACCCCCAAATTATAATTGCTTCTTGTACTATGCAAAGAAAATGATATTTGTGGTTTCTTTTAGGCAGTGACATTTTATGTTCAAAAGTACATTTAAGTTTATAGGAGTCCCATAAAAAAAAAAAATCACTTTTTCAGTACCTTTATTATTTGTTAGGAAGGTTGTAGAGGGGCAATGTCCTTCTAACCATTACCTTTTGCCCATTTTCCTCACAGGGGCCTGTGGGGGTTCGTTCTGGCTGTTTACCTCTTCTCTAGAGTTTTAGGCTCTTGTGTTCACTCTTAGAATATCCAAAGGTCATTTGAGTAAAAGGTTTTATTAGAGTATGACTTTTGAAAAAAAAAAAAAAAAAACTTTGGTAGTTTTTTTAAAGCTTGCTAAATAATGCTACTTTTATGCTGGGTTTTAAGTAGAGAGATACTTCATTGGAATTATGACTACAATTAGTAATCCTTTTGGGTAGCAACTAAGTTGGAATGTTTTTATGCTATTTACTATGTAGAAAAAGCTCCCTCAGGTTCACAGCAGAATGACTTTTTCATATATTTATTGTTGGGCACTGAAATTATGTTTGTCTGTGCACGTGTGTGTTCTTTGTAGCGGAGGAATTCCCCTCAAAAAAGTAAAGCTAAATATTTCTCACTCTTGCCTAAGACTGGTGACAGGCTAATAAGGAAGAATGATGATAGTAATAAAATGGGGCAAGGGGTACATTCTTGGTATTTTGCTGCTTATAAAATGATAGGCCTGTTACTCAATGACCACAGAGGGACCCAAAGCGAGGTCTAGTCCCAAGTCTTTCTAATGGAGAGAGGCGACCCTCCCTGTGACCCATCATATCAGAAGCAAATGCAGTATTAACAGCTTTGGTGCCCACCTTTTTAACCCAGAGAACATAGCTGTATGTTTTTAATTTGTTATGATTTATTACACTGAAATTGGTGTGAAATGGACACAAATCATGGGTGTCAGAATCTGAAAATGAATTTATAATCTGAGGAAAGTGAGTGCCTTTGGGATTTGCATAAATTTCTCATAATTCTTTTCATATTACAGATGATGAGTAAAACTGAAAATAAACTGAAAATGACATGCTATTTCCTAAGTAGCTAATTTTGCATGTACACATAAACACATATAAATATAACCATTAGCCTCACTTGGACTTTCTCTATCAGTTAAGGTGATAAGTACATATCCACAGAAATATTTGTCTAAACACCTTAAACTGAACATCAAGATCATTTGTTATATAGCACAACCATCTGAAATTATCTATGGAAAAAATGAAAATAATGAATATAACAAATGTAAGTCATTTTATTTTTTCACCATAAAATTTTAGGGGAGAAATTTGTGTCTGTGTACCAATATAAAAGTGTTAAGAGTGAAGAAAGCTCTACCCCCAAATTTCAGATGTTATAAATACCCTTCGGCATCACAAAAAAAAGCTGCCCTTGTTAGAAACTAACTTTGCATGCATAATTAATTTGAGCACCACATTCCTATTTCACAACTAGAAAAGAAATTGAATTCAGGTGTTTGGTGAACATATGGGGGATTTACTGTGAATTTATGACCTGTGGTTTGAGTCTAAAACCTCAAGAAACTTGCTGATAAAACTTAATGAAGCTTATGCAGGGAGCTATTTTTATTTGTAGTTTGGTAATTGATACATTTCTTGGCTTAACCCTCCCACCCTTCCCCCCATGCTTCATAAATCTTCCAGTCTGAAAGAACCAAAGGAGAAAGTTCCAGTTTGCTAGCCTGGTTGCTCTAAAGTCTACCTAATCTGAAAAGCTCAGAGTTCTCTTTCTAGGGATATTTGAGTCTCTTCCTTCCCTTCTCTTTTAATTTAACAATTTATGTGTCTTCAGCCACAAAGGTGTTAGGAGGCAAACCCCTGTGCATGGGAGCAAGTGCTCTTGGTTCCTCTAAAAGAAGCAGAATATTTCACAACGTTGGCACACTGTACTCAAGTCTTAAGAAGAAAGCAAAGAGGGGCCTATCATGCAGTTCTTCATTAAAATTTAGGCAACCAGTTCATTGCCTGTTAAAGGTTTTCTCCCTGAGAATAAGCACTCCTTCTGTGTCAGGAACCTGTTCTATATACCCTAGCAAGCTCTCCCTGCTTCTCTGCCTGTACCTAGGATTTTATTTAAAAAAAAAAAAAAAAAAAAAAAACTTCTTATCTCAGTACCAGGAGGGAAAACACATGACAAGCGCTTCTTCGTTTAACATACGGAATGTAATGGGTTAATGAGAAACCTGTTTGCTCACTAATTTACAGCAATTAAGAACTCAGTTCTGACATCTGTAGATTATAACTATTTGTCTGACGATTACAAGATTCGGAATATTTTATGGAATTGCTAATCAGTATAGAAAAAGATCTAGATGAGAAGAATGTTGTTTACCTGTAGTGTCTGAATGGCATCAGTGCCTGGCAGTTGTGTTAACCTCCCCTTTCAGTTCAGTGGCATCCTCCCCTGTGGTGCTTTAGTTATCCCTGTTGAAGAACTTGTCTGTATCCACTTTATCATGCTGACAATCTGTCTGTTTTGAAAGGATTACAACTCTGTACACCCATGCATGACATCACAGTAAGACATTGCTTAATGACCTAAGATGCTCATGGTCAGTGCTGGCTGCTTATTTCTACAGCTATGTGAAAGGTCTGCCCCACATATGTTTTTTTTTTTTTTGCAATATCAGTTTTGCTTGCTCCAATGCTGGTGTCTGGTGTAAAGTGATGTTAAGTGAAATAGCTGAAATGGGGCCTCCCCGGTGGCGCAGCGGTTGAGCGCTGGGTTGCGAAGCTGCCCGCGGCCTCTGCGGCGCCGGTTCGATCCTCGGCTGCTCCCCGGCCACCAGAGGAGGGTCCCACATGGCGCGCAGACCTCTCCTGCCGCCCGCTGCTCCCCTCAGCAGTGTACTTCGGTCCTTCTGCCTGCTCTGCTCCCCGCTCTGGCTCTGGTGAATTCTCTCACCCTCCCGTGCTTCTGACTGTACCCAGTGCATGTATAAACAAAAAAACAAGCAAATAAAATAATAAATAAATAAAAACATGCCTCTATAAAAAAAAAAAAAAAAAAAAAAAGAAATAGCTGAAATGGAGTTTTGCCATTGATGCAAATAAAAGGACTATAAGTTTTTTCCTTTCCCAGGATTCAAGAAAAATTAGTCATTGGGCAAGGAAAGGAGTGATGCTCTAACTTTTCCCCAATGAAATAGTTTTAAAAAATAATAGAAAATTATAGAACTTTTGGAGAACTGGTTGTTTTCCATAAAATACTGGATCTTTATTCTTTCCATTTGTGTGACCGCCAAGGAAGTCAATGAAGAGATACATTTCCCTTAATTAAGAGGACAAAAGCACTGGAAGCCAACATGAAAATTGAATTATTGCCTAAAGACATCATAAAGCCTTGGAAAAATCTAGAGTTAAAGAAAATAGGATTTTTGGACTGTACATTAATGGAGTCAGTCCAGGAATAGTTAACCTACTGTATCTTCTTTTTTTTTTTTTTTTTTTTTTTTTTTAAATTAAAGTGTCTCTGGTTCATAGTTTTTGTTGATTTTGATTTTCACTTTCTTATAGTTATTCATTTTCCTGGTCCCTTATTTAAGTTTTCTAGATCCCTGCTATGAGTGAGACCATCCGGTATTTTTCTTTTTCTTTTTGGCTTATTTCACTGAGCATGATCCCTTCCTACTGTATCTTCTTATTAAGTGTGCTGGGATGCATACCACAAAATGATGTTTCAGAAATCTTAACTGTGGAATCTCAGAATTGGGGAGACAATAGGACTTTGAGCACTGACTGCTGGAGGGAAAGAATTCCTTTAAGCGGAAAAGTTGACAAAACTCTAGTGTTTTCCTCTCTAGTGTGCATAGGGTCCCTGGAGGAGTGACAGGAAAAATTTCCAATATGGTGATACTTTATTTCCAAGATATAACTGGAAAATTGACTTCTTGTATTTTTTTAATTGGGAAAAGAATAATGTCCTGTTTTATCCCCAGTAACTGGATGCCAAGAGCAGGTGTGAAATTCAGTAGCATTTGGAACAGAACTTTGTGCTTGGACCAAAAAGTAAATTGCTGGGACTGAGAAAAATATAGCATAAATGAAAAGGTTGTACATATAAGCTGATACAGTTAAAAAAAGCTTTTCAGTGTACCTCCTCTTTTGTAAATTGGGGATTTGAAGAACAGATGTTAGGTCCTGGTCCCTTGGCAAACTAAGTATAACTGGTTTTAACCGGGACTATCTCCATGTCAGTTTTGTGTTGACCCAGATCCCGGCAAGTCACCAATCTGCCAGAAAGAGAAACTAGGAATGAGCCTTTGAGTTCAGTTTTACCACATGACCTGGTTGGCAGGCATTTTTCACCACACTCTGGGAAAATATCCACATTCCTGCCTTAGTCTCAGAAGGCTGCATTTTAGAACTCACAGGGTCAGAGTAGGGTGTTTTGGGTGAAGTGATAGAAGGTTGACAAAAGGCATCCACCAAAGCTAGTGGACAGATTTGTGTGGGGCATTCTTAGCTACAAACTGGCATTCAGTGGAAAGCACATTTGATTGGTTTCATGTGTTAAGATCTGGCAGTTAACATTTTCCAGTGACATCTTCTGCAATGTATTTACTATGCACAAATTTTCTCAGAGAGCAGAACTTTGAGTGACTAACCAAATAAATGATAGTGATATAACTCATTCATAAAATAGGAGTCTTATGTTTTACTCTGCTGTGCTAACCAACATTTGGCTCCAGCTGGGGCCAGGGCATTCTTCTATATCACTCTATTTCATGTAATAAGTATGTATAATATTCCCCCCTTATCCATGAGTGATACATTCTAAGACCCCCCCCCCATGGAATTCTAAAACTGCAGATACTACTGAATCTTTTTGTTTACGTTCTTTTCCGATATGTACATTTGTACTTATGATGAAGTTTAATTTATACATTAGTAAGATATCAGCATTAACTGATAATAAAATAGAAAAGTTATAATAATGTATTGTAGTAAAAGCTCTGTGAATGTGGTGTCTCTCTCACTCCAATATCTTATCATACACAATGTTTTCAGATTGCAATTCACTTGGATGACTGAACCATGAAAAGTGAAAGTGAAGATAAGGAGCAATTCTCATAATACTGTATATGGTGATGTAGTGCTGGTTGTGTGTGTTTGTGTGTTTAAGTCAGACAAGTTTAAGGAGTTTATTATCTGTTATTACAATGGAACATAAGACCTGCCATGTTATCACATTTTAACCCAGACTTTGCTAGCATCTTATTGGCCTAATGAAGTCACATGGAACAATGTGACATCAATAGATTTTATTTTTATATTGCTGCATAAAAATGAACCTATGTTTAGTAACTACAAGTATTTTATGTGTTTGTTAAATCAGTTTCTGTGGGTTTGGAGTCCAACGAAGGCCTATCTAAATCTTCTGTTCAGGGTCTTATCCAGGTACCATCAAGGTTGCAGCCAGGCTGGGTTCTCGTTTGAAGGCTCCACTAGGGAAGCATCTGCTTCCCTGTTCCTGCAATTGTTGGCAGCATTTTCTTTGCAGCTGTAGGATTCCTGGCGGCTTTCTGCTTTAAAATTGGAAATGAGAAAGACAGATTGGCAAAGTGGACACTGAATTTTTATATAATCCCATAAATGTAATTATATCCATTGTTTGACCTTTGCCTCATTGTGTTGGTTAGAAGCCACTCACAAGCCCTGCCCACTCTCAGGTTGGGGGCTGCATACAGCCCTGAATACCAGGTCAAGGGACCATCTTCAAGTCTATCTACATTACAAATATTTGCTCTACAATTTACTCTGCCATCAGAATAGGGCATACAAAATATATTCATGTTAAAGGTTTGTGATGAAGGCCAATACAAGAAAAAAAAAAAAAAAACCACAGCACTTATACTTGTAAGGTCTGGTATACCCTGTGAAACTCTATTTGGGCCAGGGGATAATGACTGAAGAATGAAAGGAAAGATGAATATGGACTAGAGTGGTTAGAAAAGCCTTAAAGAAAGTGGAATTTGATTTCTCGACTTATTGGTAAATTTGGAAAAATGGAAGGAAAAGATTGTTACAGAAAGGTATGAGGAAATGTATCTTTCTCTCTTTCTCAGCAGCTTCTATTCTCTTGTACTAGAATTTATAATCATCTCCCCCTTCTGAGCACTGTGGGAAGCCTGCCACAATTCACGCTTCCCTTCTGTCTACCTTCTCTTTTCCCTTTCATTTTCTTCTTCCTTCTATGTGAAGAATAGTGTATTGGTATATGGTGTATTGTATATGGTGTCTCCTTGGGAAAAAAAAAAAATGAGTGGTGGTTCTCTCTTCCATTGAAATTTGGATCTTAAAGTTCTACCCGCTATTCCAGTATTCCAGTTTTCCTTTGCATAATTTAAAATGCAAATGTTAAAGTATTTTTAGTCCATAAAGAATTAATCAGTCACATCACAAACTCCTCTCTCTCAGCATATGCTGGCTTGAAAAGATAGGTCAGAATTCAGGCCTGCAGGGCAATATACCCAGGGTTAGACAGATCAGAAGAAACATATAATTTAGGGAAGGCAAGATTATGGGCAATGCCTACTTGTCAGTTTTTTAATATTTGCTTCTTGGGACTGTTACAAGGGGATCACTGGTCTTGTCTTTGGCAGTGGAGTAAATGATCTAGAAAAGCAACGTATAAATAAAATCAGTAGCATCTGCAGAATATAAAGTAGAGATTGCAAGCTAGCAGACAACAGACCTTTTTGTTGTTGTTGTTCACCTAGGATGAAAAAATAAAATCAACATTTTAAATTGGGATGAGATGGGGAATTGTAGTTTTGACTTCTCTCAAAAAAAATTAGGAATACTAGACTCACATCCCTCAAGGCAACAATCTACTGGAACCAAGTAAGGAAGTAAGCCCCCCACCACTTCTAATTTATGTATATTACTTGTGTTATAGGGCAGCCCTGATACTGAACGGGTTGCCTGACTGTGGGTCCTCACCCGCGCGTTTACAAAGGACTTATTAATACTCCACTACAGGCACACACAAAAGGTTAATAAAAGGTTTATTTACAAGGGAAAAGGAAATAAGGAAACTGTACAACTCAGGGAGAAAATAGGGAAATAAAGTCTTTGTTGCATCCTACCTGATCCGCCGACCTGGAAACCCAAAGCCACTCTCAGAGCTGGCCGGACGCTGCGAGCTGGCAGAGAGTCAAAATGGGGGACCCCTCCCAAAGCCCACGTGTCTGGCTTTATGCCAACCTGGCTGCTTAACCCCACCCTCAGGTCCCAGCCACCTTCCTTTTGGTGGTGATGGGATTTGGAGTTCCCAGTGTCTTTGGCTTTGGCCTGGGGTGTGGGTGGAGTCCACAAAGCCTGTATGGAATTAGCTTTAGGACATCCTTTTCCCCCTAACACTTGTATTTATGTATATTACTTACATGTACATGGTGCTCCCATTACAGTGGGGTCTTCTTCATGCTTTAGCTAGTTGCCCTGCAAGCTTTAGAATTTGTCCCAACTAAGAAGCTGCTGATATTGTTTTCAAAGTATTGTCCATATAGCACATGTAGTACTTTCTAATACATAGAGATCCCTGGGCCCTGCCCTAGACTAACTGAATCAGGACATCTCAAGAGGAATCTCAGTCAATTAGCATTTTTTGACAAGCACTCTGGTATTCATACATAAAATGTGTATACATGAGAATGACTGTTGTGAAGTTTCTTTTATTACTCACTGTAGCCAAGGACGTGGTTGGATTGCCATTCCTGTGGAGCATAGGTGCAGGGCAGGCTCCAGTGCTTGCCTTAAAATAGGATCATTGCTATGAATTGGTATTTTCAGGTATTTTTGTGAAGCACATTTCAGTGCTCCGATCTGAATGTTCTAAAGCCTAATCCACTATCTCTTAAGTGTATGATGACCTCTGACTGGGAAGGGTACAATATCCATGGTAATTATGGATGGAAGAAATTAGAGTTCCATATAAACCAGAGTCACAGTACATGTTAGGAATCGTGATTGTGTGATCCAATACTTCCTTCTTTAGCCCTGTCAGAAAAAATTCCTCAATTGTTAATGAACCAAAATCAACCCAACCCATTTAATTAAATTCACACACATATGTGTGTGTGTATGTGTAAAAGAATGTTCCAGTTGGACTACAAATACCAATGTGTAGGAGGAGGCTGAGTCATAGTGTTAAACTGTTTTACTTACATCCATTTATGTGGATATCTTACACAAGAGACCTCCATAGAGATCTGCTTTCTGTAGACTATCAGTAAATTATGATTTGCTGCCCTCTGATTAAAAGTTTCATTGTCACACTCATGTGCTCAGCCTAGTGTTATCTTTATTACATTCCTCACAAAAAAATAATGAGCAACTTAAGTTGGCAATGTATTTAAATATAAGTTGATTGGGGGGCCTGGGGATTAACTACTGATACTAATGAATATTTAAAATTTCCCTTTACTTCCTTGGCACAAGAGCTAAATCAAAAACTTTTAGAAGTCCAAATGTGAATTATCATCCATTACAGACTAGCCTGAGAAACAGAACTGAACAGTTGCAATGGCTTCATCTCTTGCAGCCAGGATTTAACCTCCAGACTGCCAATTGCTGTTCCCCAAGGATGTTTGACAGTCTTCCAGTCTTTGGACATCGTCATCAATCATGAAATCATTGCAGCCTATTTTCCAACTTCAGTCCTCAGAGTAGCTTTGTTAGTCTTAAGCAAATTGGTCAGTTTCTCTAGAGCATGGGAAGAAAACAAGCAAGGAAAAAACAGTGAAACAGCGATTTCACCAGCTACTCAGATTTGGAATAAGGTCAGAAGTGTCTTATACCATAAACAATATTAAAGTCACCAGAATTTAAAATTAAGGACAGTGGATAAACTTCCTTTGTTAAGAGATTGCACTCTCGATTAATTACAAATAGAAGGAGGTCATTTTCATCAGTGGTTTGGACTTCATGAACCCAACAGTTATGGGGTGACAACTGTCTATGCTACATAAAAACAATAATGAAATAGTTCTAGTTAGACTTGTAAAATGCTTTGTCAGTATAGCATCCTACTATCCTCCTATTAGAAACTACAAAATATGGCAGGAACAAAAAGACACAGCTGGAAAGTTGGCAGTGAGATGAATGAATGTTTACTTTCCTATCTCTTTGTCTTATGAATCTATCCTCATGCCTTCATCAGTTTCCTATGAAGAGAAAGGAGGCAATTATACGGGGAACCATAACTAAAAATCTATGTGTTGGAAAATATGAAATCTGTATATTTTATAAAAACTAGTGGGAATAACAACTTGCCTGCCTCAAGGGTATAGAGGGAAAGTTTTAAAGCTATACCCAAATGTGGAAGGAAGTCTCATGTTTTCAAGTTGCACATTTCACAGACCCATTAACCTTTAATGTTTGCAGGCTGATCAGTTTAACAGATTTGTCAGAAGAACAAAAGGAAGACAAACTTTTATTCACTGGCAAAATAATCAGATTGAATATATTGACAGGCTAGTCCAGGAGATCTATTAAATTGATAGAAATATAAAGGTGATAGGAACCAACCCAGTAGATTAAATGATGAACAACGAGCCCATGTTTTTGGAAGATGTTAATATTGAATGCTGTACATGAACATTTTCAATTTCAGATTTTCAAGGCTTTGGAGTTCTTCAAAATATGTAGACTCATGCAGACATATGTTAGTTTGAGAATTTTACATATTATACTGTGACAGACTTTCTCTTTCCAAGTCATTTTCTCTTTCCACAATCCCATACCCAGAAGAGTATGGAGCCAAAAGATCTAATACACACTGAATAACCAAAGCATTGTGTTCAGTTGTTTTCAGTGAGGAGACCTAATCTTCCTAGTAGCTTGTGGCTTCTCATTCTGCTGTCAACTTGGAGAGTGTATGTGATAAATAGACTTGGTCCTATCCTCGAGAAGTCTGAAGTTTTATTAAGTAGACTACATGCCTAAAATGTTTGATAGCTTTCCTGATAAGTTGAAAGTTAGTGCTCAGGGAATAGTAGACCAAAAGTACCCTGATATTAATGATTAATTTCATTATGGCCATCTTCATCACTCTTAGAAAATACTGTTTTTTAACTTTCTGTGATTTTGCAAAAGGAGTGTTTTGTAATCTGATCTGTGTTTTACTCAGTGACTACAACATGTCTAATGAAATGGTATCTGGACAGCAAGACAGAAAAATCTGGACTCTAATCCTACTTTCCCCACTGCCAACTGAGAGACTTCAAACAAGTCACTTTTCTTCTTCCAGTGGCTCTTTCTACATTTGTAAACCTGTCTCTGTCTGGAATCCTGCCCTCTGCACCTATCTGATAAAATTTTGTGACAATAAAACAAAATTCAATGTTATATTTAAAAAAGAAAGCAACTTTAATATTATCTAACTGGCTACATCAAACTTCCACTTGAAGTTGTTTTTAAAATGCTTTTCATTTATGCTTTGAGAGCTGCATTTGGTGTATAGTCCACTGATAACTCATGAATAGGACCTTCACGTAATGGTGTTATGAAAATAACACTGCATGTTTGTGTGACTAGATTGTATGATGTTATCCCACTTGATTGTTGTAACTATTTTATTTAGAGCAAAGTGATTATTGTGTCCATCTCATATATATAAAGAAAATGTAGCTCAGAGGTGTCACTGTCTTTGTCTATGAAGGTAGAGGAGTTCAGACTAGACCCTGGTATTTCTGACTTCTAATGCAATGTCCTTTACAAAACTCTTTTCCTGCCAATATCTTGCAGGTTAAAGAAAAGAAATAAGATTTTAAAAAACTGGAATGTCTAAAAATAATGCTTACCCACTTGAATATCTGTCTGAAATAACTTCAATAAGCCTTAATCATAAGAACACAATGAAAATATATTTTAAATGCTCAGATGTTGTCTTAAAAATTCACTTCCTCTTAAATAGCGTCATTTCACGGCAAGCTGCCATTTTTTTTCCCTAGCAACTACAATTCAGAGATTCTATTTCTGAAGGGTGTTCATTGTTGCCCCTTCTTTCTTTTAGCAACAGATCAACTCCTAGCAACCACGATCGGATACAGCGTCTACGGCAAGAATTTCAGCAAGCAAAACAAGATGAAGATGTAGAAGACAGGCGACGAACCTATAGCTTTGAACAACCCTGGGTGAGTATTTGGTTCTTGAATAGTTCCACAAATTCCCTGCAGTAAAAGCCACTAAACTCTGACCTCAGTCCTTTATGAAATGAGACAAGATGGAGCCAAATTTCTTTGACCTTTAACATATTGACCTTTCCCTCATTTCCATCTGGGTTTCATCATTGCTAATTTCATTTTATATCTTGTTGCACCATCTGTCCATTGCATAATAGGTCTCATTTGCCTTATGACAGGACATAGCAAAAGTATTTTGCTCTCAACTACACATTTTTAGGGTACATTTTTCTCAAAAGCAAAGCCAGAATAAATTAGGTCAATACATGTCTATACAATACATGTCTATACGTGTGCATTATTTAGTAATTCTTGGTTCTTGATTCTCCGTCAGTCATTTGTGTATTTGTTGAATCCCTCCCATTTATTTGCCTTTATCCCTATTCAAGTCCATCCTCTACACAGCCACCAGAGGGATCTTTCTAAAGCAGAAGTTTGAATGACTTCTCAATGCCCACAAGATAAAAGTCTAAATTCCTCAGAGTGGCATGCAAATTCTCCTCAGTCCAACCCTGGAATTGTGTTCTGATCATGTGCTTTGGCCTAGAAATGATGACACTTCTGGGAATAGAAGGCACTGAAACAGATTTGAGGGTTCAAGCTCATGGGAATTTTGAAAACTTGAGAGACAATTGCAGATGAATAAATAGGCTACTTGAGGTAGGACTATCTTGCTGAGGAAATTAGTGAGACTATTCAGCATAAAAATGTGACCATAAGCAAGATGCTTAAAAGACAGAAAACAGAAAATATAATCTCTTACGGGGTTGGCAGTGAGCAACCCCTAATCTATTATGGGGTTGGCAAGACAGATGTGACAGAGTAATGAAGGCTCTCGAGAGTCCTGGTGAAGATACTAGCATTGCATTCCCAAACTGGGTAGGGTGGTAAGTGTACCTCAAGAAGGATTACCCTGAATGCCTGAGAAGGTGCAAGAGGAATCAGCGATTTAGGGGTTACAAAAACTTGGATATTGTGGCCAAACAACAGGCAAGTTACCATCCTTGCATGTGAGTTACTGAAGTAGAGGAGAAAGTGGCATCCGAAATGTTAATATGTTTGCTTCAAACTGTTGGGAATACATGATATTTGAGAGAACAGGGCAGAAGGAAGAATGTTTTCTAAAAGTTTTGAAGTAAAAAAAAAAAAGTTTTATTAGGGAAAGGGTAAACTACCCAATTGATATAGGACTGAGAGGTCAGTTATGTTGTAGTGATGGAGAGATAGAGATGGAATCGCTGCTAGGAGATTTCAGTGCTGGCTTGAAAGTCTGAAGAAGGATAGTATCAGGACCGAACATTGTCCCAAGACCCCAGGGACCTGAGCTATCTGTTTTCTTATTTGTAAACTTAAGTGAGTTGGAGTAGATGATTGTCAGTTACCAAACCTTTTTTAAAAATTTAAGAGGAAAGTGAGTGTGTAAAATAAAAAAAAAAAAAAAAAGTAAGCAGAGCTCCTCCGTGGTTTTATAAGTATTTTATAAGTATCTAGGTAACTGCAGTTGCAGGTCAGAGCTTCTCCAGGTGTGTTGCATCACCTGGGCCTGCCTCAGACCTACTGGTTCTGAACCTCATGAGTGAAATCCAGGAACCTGTATTTTAAAGCCTACCATGTCATTCCAAAACATGTTCGCCTTGAGAAGTGCTACTCTAGAGTTGAGATCTCTGAGATTCTTTTACTTTTAAAATTCAGTACCCTCAGTATATGCTACACAAAGTCAGAAACCTATAAATTTTTTTTTTTTTAATCATGGATGTTAGAGATAAAATTGGGCTTTGTGAAAGATTAATTCTGTGAATGAAAGGAGAAGGGGAGGAGATTTAAGAGGTACTAATTTGAATGGTTCACCTTAGTTCAGGTGGGAAAGATGGGTTTTAAAAGAGGTAATTGACATCTGGGAATAAAAACTCTTCATGCAATCAGTCCTAGTCTGATTTGGGGAGGTTATAAAACAAGCTGAACAGCTTTAATATCTAGGAAAAACTCTAATTTTCTTAGGTATTAATTTTTGGAGATATTAAAATTAATGTTAATTAGAATTAATATTCTTAGATATTAATATTACCATTAATACTTTTCCACCACCATCCCTTATACACCTTTGAATCCTTTCTCCCTCCCCTCTCCCTGTTAACCTTAGAAAGCTTACTTCATTCATTAGTGTCCTCTGGTTTTTATAAGTATTTTGCTTGGTTGCATTGTCTGCTATATAAATGTCCACTATTTGTCTTATACTGACTTGCTTAACTACACATAATTCCCTCCAGTCCCTTCCATTGCTATAAATGGCAGCATTTCATCTTTCCTTCTGGCTGGATAGGATTCTATTTATATAACACATCTTCTTGATCCAGTCCTCAAGAGTAGATATTTAGGTTGTTTTGTGCCCTAGCTATCATAAATAATGCTACAATAAACATTATAGAGCATATAATTTTTGAGTTAATGGTTTCATGCTCCGTGGTTAGGCACTCAGGAGTGGAATTTGCTGGGTCATGCAATATTTTCATTTTTAGTTGTTTTAGGCAAATCCAACTTACTTTCTAAAATGGCTGTACTAGCTTACATTCCCAGCAACAGTGTAACAGATTTCTTTCTTCACGTCTTCTCCAGCACTTGTTTTTTTGAGTCTTTTTATATGTGCCATCCTCACAGGTTTGAGATGATATCTCATCTGGTTTTTAACCTGCACCTCCCTTATTAAAAGTGACAATGAAAACTTTCCCATTATATACTGACCTTCTGGATTACCTTTGGTGAATTTTTTGTTTGGATCTACTCCCCATTATTGATTAGGTTGTTTGGTTTTTTATTGTTAATGGAATAATTCAAATATTAACCCTTTGTCAGTTTTGTAAATATTTTCTGAGATTCCGTGGAATGTCTTGTTATCTACCTCATGTTATTTTTTAAAAAAACATTCAGTTTCTTTTTTCTAGATGATCAAGTTAATTAAGTCATTTTTGTGTTAATCTACTTATATTATTTCCCATAATTGACTCTATCTATTCCTAGTTGGTTTCTAAAAGCAGGATTCCAAATTGATAAACTTCCTTAACTATGCATATTGGCAAAAAGGAACACAAAGGAATGAGTATGAGAGAAACAGCAACTATATATGGAAATTGTCTTCACATGTACACAGCTTCAGCCTCAAGTCCCGTGTCTAGGTTTCTCATTCCCCACACTATACAAAATGGCAGAAATTTGCCATTTTACTTGACCTGAGAATGTGGATTTCAAACCAGAATATTGACAGCATTTATTCTTTAATTAATTATTTAGAACATCAAATGTATTGAAGAGCAAAGATGGGGAAAAAAAGAATTCTCTCAGAATTCTAAATTTGAGCTGATACAAAGGAAAGGAATACTTTGTACAGTTTATAATAACAGTATGCATGGTGTATTAGTCATGCCCAAAAGTTGTAGGTGATCAGGAGACATTTGAAAGAACACCTCTTTCATGTGGAATATATATATATATATATATTTTTTTAAATTATTTATTTATGCAAGAACTGGGGTACAGGCCAGATGCATGGGAGGGTGAGAGAATTCACCAGAGACAGAGCGGGGAACAGAACAGGCAGACTGACTGAAATACACTGCTGAGGGGAGCAGCGGGCGAGCCAGGAGCGGTCTGCCGCGCCATGTGGATATCTCCCTGGCCGACCGAGGATCGAACCCGCGCTGCAGAGGCTGCGGACACCTTCACAGCGCTGCGCTCAACCGCCTGCGCCACCAGGGAGGCCCAATGGAATATATTTTAAATATATAACTTTATCTCAAAGAGAAATATAACTTTGAATTAAGATTGATTGGATTTATGTCTGGTTGGTGACATTGTGTTCACACACGTCTTCCAAATTTGTTTGAGGCTAACGAGCATTTCCCACTTCTTAGCTCTAGATATTACACATTAAGAGATGTGGAGATAATTTGGTATCCATTTTGGTTTATTTGTAAGATGTGCAAAAAAATAAAATATAAGATTTGTTTTCTGTGATAAGATGTTTGGGGGCAGTGAATATATTGGCATATATTTGATATGAAGAATCATGTTAGGAAAAATGGTTGGGAAAATCTTGTACATTTAGAAACTCAACTACTAAAGGTCACTGCCAAAAGTATTATCAAAATGCCATGGCAACTTCAATTGTTGCTTGTATTCTTATTTGACTTGTAGTATTATTTCCTGTCATGAGTGAGAAATGAATTATTTGAATGACAAGGCTTATTACCTTAGGAATGGAAAAATTATCTCAATTGTGAGTCAGAAGTTGACCTTTTCTTTTTATTATTTCATTTTCAAACAATTAGACTCTTACTGTGTACCCTTATTATACTAATCATGTAAATGGGCTAAAATCATTATACTAATCATGTAAATGGACTAAAAGTGACAATAATTCTACTTAGTGTATTAATTTTCATTCCAATTCACATTTTTACCTTAATAAGAACTGTTCACCTGTTCAAAATATAGTTTGTTCTATGGTTTTTATAATCTGGTTTATAGAGCAAGCTTTGAGTATCTTGGAATCTTTTTCTTCTCCCATATGTATTCTAACCTTAAAAGGTCACTGTGTTTGGAAAGGATGAAACCATGATTTCACCCTTTGGAATGATTTATAATCATTTCAGTTTTAAGGAACCTCAAGCTGTGTGTCCAACTTACAACATATAGTTGAAATTGTCATGTTCTTATAAATGCCCACACACAAAGTGCAACCAGATGTAGCATATAGAAAAATACCCAAACCAATTACTTTACATACAGAGAGGGATGCTGCAGAAAATTCATCCAAGTATCCCTTTACAATTCATTCATTTTGAAAATGCTCTCTCTAAACTCTAACAGTATGGAACACACCTGTTTCTGGGCTTTTGTTCAAAATAATGTTTGGGCCACAGGGAACTGATTTGTGGTGCAAACGGTCTTTAAATTAGCAGAAACCCAGACAATTTCCTTAGCTCCATAATTGAAGTGAATTCTCTCCCAAGTTGAATAAGAGAAGAAGAAAAGGTAACTTCTCCCCTGTGTTGTGCCAGGTGCAACATAAATAAAGCAGGAAGTTACTTTAAATCTTTCTTAAGATAATGGAACAATAGCTGAGGCTAGGGTTATTATCACAGAGCTCAGATATGGACAGACCTTAGTGTTGCTTTTAAAAAGACTAAATTGCAGGCTGCAGACATAAGTACAGTATGCTGTTAAAACTTTGCAGATACCTGAATGTTGCCCACAAGGAGACTTGCTGGCTGAGACGATTGATAGATGGGATAATGGAACCTTTAATAGCTATATTGCTAAATCCTTTCCATCCCAGGTTGGTAGTGACTGAAAGTAGTTTAATTCTTTGGATAAAAAAATTGATCCTCTGTGATGTGAATATCTTCCCCCAACCCCCCAAGCTTTCTTTCTAGCTATCTTTGAACCAATAAAAAAAAACTTTTTCTCCCTTTTCCTGACTTCAACTTTTAATGACTTTCTCACCCCTTTTATTGTCTTACCTACTTTAACTAGAGAGTCAATCTCAAGTGCACAGCCTCCCTGCCCTCTTAGATTGCCTACCCTGTACCTCGCATTTGAGAAAGTGGTTTTCTTTTTGTTTTCATCTTTCTTAAGACTTAAAAGGTATCTGCTGTCATTTCATAGTAGACCCCCATGCCTTGACACAAAAGTGCCTTCTAGTTGACAGCCTTATAGTGCTTGTTTCTCCAGTTCCCTATATCCAACTATAGTCCCGGACAAAGAGATTCTTATAGGAAAAACTGTACTCTTACTCATGGCAAATGCCTCTGCTGCAAGGTGTA
>NW_023605395.1:0-24517 GCF_014898055.3 Talpa occidentalis
ACCTCTCTTGTCTCACCTGCTTGCCCCCCTCAGCGTTTATTTCAGTAGATCCAGCTGTTCTGCTCCCTACTCTGTCTGGTGAATCCTCTCACCTCCCCCCCACACCTCTGACCTACACCCCAGTTTCTTGGATGCATAAATAAATAAAAAAAACAAATCATAAAAAAAAATACATATACATTTGCCCTTTGACTCAGCAGTCTACATCTATGAATCTATCCAAAAGAGGCTAGCAAAAGTGCAAGCAATGCAAATTGTCCTCAACTGATGAATGGATAAATAATAAACAGCCATACAACAGAGTATCTATCATTTAGTCATAAAAAGAATGAAATAGAAATACAATCTACAACATAACTGAACTTTTGAAATTAGCATACTAAATGAAAGGTGCCAATCACAAAGATCAAAAACTGTCACAATTATGAGAATAAAGAAAGATGAGTGGTTGCCCAGGGCCAACACAGGGGAGAATGGAAATGACTACAATAGGTTTGGTGTTTCTTTTTGGGTGATGAAAATGTTTCTAAATTGAATGTGGTGATGGTTGCACAAGTTGGTGTGTGGGTGTTATATATATATACCACACCACACCCTGAAACCACTGAATTTTATGCTTCAAATGGATGAATTCTATGATATGCAAATTATATCTCAATAAGCTGCTTCTAAAAAATATGTTGGAAAAATACTAAGTGACTTATGAACAAGGTCATTTATTACTGCAATGTTTGTAACAGCAAAAACCTAAAAATAATTCATATATATATATATATATATCAATAGAGAACTGGCTATATAAATTATGAAAACTCTAAGAAAAAATTCTGAGGATTCTGGAGGTGCAAAAGGATATGGGACATCTTTTTATATTCTTCCATGAAGATATCTACAGAATATACTTTTCCTTTTTTTTTTTTTCTTTTGTGGGACCCTCGCTGGCAGCCGGGGAACGAACTGGTGCAGCCTCGCAGCCCAGTGCTCAACCGCTGCGCCACCAGGGGAGGCCCTACAGAATATACTTTTAAGAAATAGCAATTCTGAAATTGCTACATTTTGCTAAAATGCTGTATTTATATAAGAAAGGAGATGAAGACAACATAAATACTATATTAACATAATACCTTGTTTTATAGTAAGTTTTATAGTTTTTATGTAATTTTATATAGTTACAAATAAAACTAATTTGAAAATTTAAAACACATTGATATAAACTCTAGAATATAACATAGGAGAAAAATCTATGACCTTGTATAGCAATGGCTTATTAGATATAACACCAAAGGCACATTCATGAGAGAAATAATGGATAAGTTAACTTACTGAAAATTAAATTTTCTGCCCTGTGAAGACAAAGTCAAGAGATGAGAAGATAACTCACAGATCGGGGGGAAATATTTGCAATAGATATAGCTGGTAAAGGACAATTATCCAAAATAAATCCCCCCAAAAAACCCTCTTAAAAAAACAATAACAAACATCCCCATTTTAAAAATGGGCCAAAGACAATTACTATCTCACCAAAGAAATTACAGAGATGAAGAGACATGTGAAAAAACACTCCCTATCATGTGTGACCAGGGAATGCAAATTAAAACAGCAATAAGATTCACTACACATATCAGAATGGCAAAAATCAAACACTGACACCTCCACAAACTGGCAAAGATATGGAGCAGAAAGACCTCTCATTCAAATGCTTGAAGAATGAAAAATGGTACAACCACTCCAGTAGATAGTTTGATGGTTTCTTCCAAAACTAAACACATCTATGATCCAGTAATTATGCACCTTCATATTTACTCAAAGATTGAAAACTTAATGACCACACAGGCTGACATGGGCATTTATAGCAGGTAATTAATAATTCAAAATTTGAAAGCAACCAAGATGTCCTTCAGTAGAAGACTGGGTAGGCATGGCAGACCTCCCTGTGGTGCCCGCTGCTCCCCTCAGCAGTGTATTTCTGTCATCTCCTCACTGCTCTGCCTCTTGTGAATCCTCTCACTCTCCCGCACTTCTGGCCTATACCCCAGCTTGTATAATAAATATTTTAAAATAAATAAATGAATTTGTGATACGCTCAATCAAGTATTATTCAGTGCTTAAAAAGGAAAAAAAAAGAGCTATAACATCGTGAAAAGATACGGAAGAACTTAAATGCATATTATCAAGTGAAAGAAGCCAATCTGAAAAGATGAAATAGTGTATGATCCCAAATATATGACATTCTAGAAAAACTATAGAGACAGATAAAAGACCAGGGGTTGCCAGGAGTTGCCAGGATTGGAGGTGGGAGATAAGAAGAGGTGTGAATAGGAAGAGCTTTAGGAGGTGAAAATATACTATATGACACAATAAGATGGAAATATGTCATGATACATTTG
Source organism: Talpa occidentalis (assembly GCF_014898055.3). NCBI lineage: Eukaryota > Metazoa > Chordata > Mammalia > Eulipotyphla > Talpidae > Talpa > Talpa occidentalis. The sequence continues at coordinate 2,388 of NW_023605395.1, forward strand.
TCTAAATCTATGAGATGCAGCACCAAGAGACAACCCTAGTGTAAACTATGGGCTTTGGGTGATTATGACTTGTCAGTGTAGGTTCATCTACTGTAACAAATGTACTATTCTGGTAGGCGACCTTTATAACAGGGAGGCTATGCATGTGTGAGAGCATGTGGTATATGGGAAATCTCTGTACATTCCTCTCAATATTATTATGAAACAAAAATGACTTGTAAAAAATTACATTAAAAAATGAAACTTTGGACCTCCCTGGTGGTACAAGGGGTTAGGATGCAGCACTATGAAGCTACCTGCAGCCACTGCAGCATGAGTTCAATCCCTGACCAGGGAGGTGACCCACATGGCACAGCAGACCTCTCCTGCCCCACCCAATGCTCCCCTCAGCAGTGTATTTTTATTTCACTCAATGCATCTGTTCTGTTCCCCACTCTGTCTCTGGTGAATTCTCTCACCCACTACACCTCAGGCCTATACCCCAGCTCTTGTATGCATAAATAAATCTTTAAAAAATTTTTAAAGGGCCTCCCCGGTGGCGCAGCAGTTGGGCGCTGGGTTGCGAGGCTGCCCGCGGCCTCTGCGACGCCGGTTCAATCCCCGGCTGCTCCCCGGCCACCAGAGGAGGGTCCCACATGGCGCGCAGACCTCTCCTGCCGCCCGCTGCTCCCCTCAGCAGTGTACTTCGGTCCTTCTGCCTGCTCTGCTCCCCGCTCTGGCTCTGGTGAATTCTCTCACCCTCCCGCACTTCTGACTGTATCCAGTGCATGTATAACAAACAAACAAAACTAAATAAATAAATAAATAAATAAATAAACATGCCTCTATAAAAAAATGTTTAAAAAAAAAATTTTTTTTAAATTTAAAAAACCCTAAAACTTCTCTATGTCAAATTGATATCCAGCTATATAAAGAATGACTTCAAGTGACAAATTATTTTTCACACCTTTTTTTCTCCAAGTGACTTTAAACACAGGATTTTGAACATATATTCTTAATGGTATATATCATAAGGATAAAGCACACATACACATTAATCTACTTCTTGCAGCAGTCTTAGCAACAGCTATAAAATTGGTTTTATTTCTTGAAAATATCAAAAAGTAAATCATTTGTTATATTATTATTGTTCAGAACCAAGAATAAGAATATCAATAAAAATATAAATCTTAAATCAAAAGTTAACACAAATCTCTTTCTAATTTAAAAATATCAAGGTGTGGGCCTCCCTGGTGGCGCAGCGCTTGAGTGCTAGGTTGCGAGGCTGCCCGCCACCTCTGCAGTGCCGGTTCGATCCCCAGCTGCTCCCCGGCCACCGGAGGTGGGTCCCACATGGTGCGCAGACCTTTCCTGCCGCCCGCTGCTCCCCTCAGCAGTGTACTTCGGTCCTTCTGCCTGTTCTGCTCCCTGCTCTGGCTCTGGTGAATTCTCTCATCCTCCCGCACTTCTGACTGTACCCAGTGCTTGCATAAATAAATAAATAAATAATAAATCTTTTAAAATAAATAAATAAAAATAAAAATATCAAGGTGGTATCATAATTTATTTTATTTTTCTTTCTTAAAAATACCTTTTCTTGGGCCTCCCTGGTAGCACAAGGGTTTAAGCACAGCACTGTGAAGCTATGGGCAGCCTTTGCAGCCCAAGTTCAATCCCTGGCCAGACAGGGAACTAGCCACATGGCACAGCAGACCTCTCCTGTCTCACCTGTTGCTCCCCTCAGCAGTCTATTTCAGTCAGTTTGCCTGTTCTGTTCCCCGCTCTATATCTAGTGAATACTCTCATCCCCCGCACCTCTGGCCTGTACCCCAGTTCTTGAATGCATAAATAAATAAATCTTTTAAAAAAATGACTTTGTAAAAAAAAAAAAATACCTTTTCTCTAGAACTGAATACTGAAAAGGCCTTAAGCAGTAACAGTTCGATGAATACAATTTTGCTCAGTCTATACACTACAAATGGCATTGCTCACTAAAAGAGACATGGGTTCCCTGGAGAAATGCTGATTCCAGATCTGGGATAAGGAGGCACAAAGAAATCAGCAACATCTTCATCTGTCTAAAAGGATGAAGATTACTAGGGTTTTGTCCTAAGGACACAAAAGTTGAGTTTGGGGGCCTCCATGGTGGCGCAGGGGTTAAGACATAAGCTATGAAACAATCTGCAGCCTCTGCAGCATGAGTTCGGACGAACAGGGAGAAACCCACATGGCGCAGCAGACCTCTCCTGCCGCCCGCTGCTCCCCTCAGCAGTGTATTTCTTCAGTCTGCCTGTTCTGTTCCCCACTCTGTCTCTGGTAAATCCTCTCACCCCCCACACCTATGGCCTGTACCCCAGCTCTTGTATGCATAAATAAACAAATATTAAAAAAAAAAAAGTTGAGTTTGAAAGGCTTTGGCCAAAAATGAGGACATCTGAATAGCAAAAAGACAATAAAGTTCAATGTACAACAAACACTTTAAAAGTAAATACAAATGAAGGGTATAAAAAATGTGAAATGTAAAAGTACATTAAATGTAAAAAGAATGCAAAACAGTAAGTCACTCTGGAAAAGTCTCTTAAAAGCTGAAATCCTCACCTACCATATTACTGAGGCTCCTCACATGTCTTCATATTACTTTTTATACTCAAAAGAAATAAAAATGCATGTATATAAATATTCATAACAGTATTATTCACAATAGCCAAAACTGAAAATAAAATATCCATCAAGTTACTGGATTAAAAAAAAAGTTTTACTTTTTAATACAACTGAATAGGGACTGATCACAAAGATATACAAAGAGCTTACACAACTAAACAAAAGCAAAGCAAACAGTCCAGTCAAAAAATGGGCAGAAGAGCTAAAAAGACACTTCTCCAAAGAGGAAATGCAAATGGCCAAAAGGTATATGAAAAAATTTCAACATCACTTATAAGCAGGGACGTACAAATCAAAACCATAATGAGATACCACCTTACACCAGTGAGAAGGGCAGATATTAAAAAAAAAAAAACAGCTACAATAAATGTTGGCTGGTGGGAATGTAAACTGGTCCAACTACTATGGAAAGCTGTCTGGAGATTCCTCAGATTACTAAAAGTAGATCTACCCTATGACTCAGCAATGCCACTCCTAGGAATCTACCCAAAGAACACAAAAACATTAACTCAAAAGGACACCTGTACCCCTATGCTTCTTGCATTATTTACAATAGGTAAGATATGGAAATAACCCAAATGCCCAAAAATAGATGACTAAATCAAGAAGATGTGGTATATATACACAATAGAATAGTATTCAGCAATCGAAAAAGATAAGCTCAAGCCATTCACAACAACATGATGGAGCTGGAATGGATTATGTTCAGTGAAATAAGCCAGAAAGCAAAAGAAAAATATTGGATGGTTTCATTTATAGGAGGAATATAGGGAAACCAAACAAGGGATCAGGAAAAAAAAATAACAATAATAATAAATAAACAAAATTAGCAAGCAACTATAAATCAGAGACATTCTGCAAGGGATGGGGAGGCAGAGTGATCAAAACACGGGAGGGAAGCGCACAAGGGACAATAGTGATGGCTCACAGGTGAACCGGTGGTGGGAATTTTTTGGGGACACACCTGAGAGGAGAAAGTATAGATTGTACAAAAATGAACAATGATGTAATATATATGTGTGTGTGTGTATACATACATAAGAAAAAAAGTTTTATTTTTTAACTAAAAGGTGACCTGGATCAGTTAATAATTGGAAATTATAGGAACCAAAAGCAACTAACCTCTGTCCTGAAGCGAGAGCAATAGGAGACTGTCCATTTGGGGGTCGAGGCTCCTCACATGTCTTCATCTCCACCTCCACCTTATCCAGACACTGAAAAAAAAGCCATGAAAAGCTAAGTAAGTATCAGAAGAACTCCCTGACGAGGATAGGATTAGCTGACAACAGAAAACTAAAACATAAATGCAAGTTAGAGAGCTAGTACTATTCCTAAGGATTTCAGTATCTCATGCATCAACCAATTTGTGAAAGACTTTCATATGATAAGCACCTAAAAGTCAACATGAACTAAACTTCTAATTTTTCTATGTCAGGATTCCAAGGGATAAAGGGGAAATCTTTATTCCAAGGGATAAAGGGCAGTAAAACTTGTTATGAAAAACAAACAAAACAACTCAGAACTCCTGGATCTTGGGTCTCAGTATTAATTGTATACTGCACAATATTTCTAGAATAATAGTTCAGGTAATAGTTCTAGGTATAATAGTCACTGTCTCAGGGAGAAGCTCACAGGCCAGAGAGAAGCTTCCTCAACTCCTAAAAGGAACAGGACTCTATCTTCTCTCAGATCTTTTAAAACTCTACCACAAGTCTATCTGATTACTTATAATCATGAAAGGCCATTACCAAGCAAATAGGATGTGTCTTCAGCTTTGTCCATTGGATCTGAAATAGAAAAAAGAAAAATAAGAAAGCAAAGAGGCAAGGTTATGGGAGCCACCCCTCAAGAAGGCAGACCAGCTGGCCAGAAAGCAAGAACATTCTGATTCCCATTCTCACCCGGATGGAAGCCCTGTTGCAGTAGACCCTAGTGATGGCTAACCATGTGGGCAGTTCCAGCACATTCTGTAGAACCTCTTCATCCAGCTCCAGATTGGTCAGCTGACCTTCCCCTTTCAGGGTGCTTAAATTGATTTTATCTGGGGAAAGATTCTTAGTGAACCTAAAAAGAGAGATGATAGAAACTATTTATTTCCATGGGGAGCTGCTGAATATGTACTGTAGCTGGTAACACAAATTTGGAGAGGAAAAAAGCTAAAGAACAAACATAGGACAAAGAGACCACACACTATGCTATATAAAATGTTAGGTGAAATCTACCATTCTACGCATGATTGCATCATCTTTCTACAATGGGGATTCTGGAAAATGGCTACAGCAGTGGGACCAGTCTTTTGATAATCCTGAACACCCACATAAAAATAAATACAGCAACTAGACAGCAACACAGAAAAGCATATGGATAACATTTAAAACAAAACTGGGAGATACAGCATCCTCATAAATCCCCCTATACAAAGCAGGAAAAAAAAAAAAAAAAAAACATCAATAGTCCTAAAACATGAGCGCCATATAAGCAGATCAACCCAGAGGGAAAAAAGAATGCACCTAATGGACCAGGGAACAGAAGCACCACAAGAAAAGCAAGTGCTAAATGAAAAGCAAGGTGGGACAATTTGAGAACAACTGAAACTGGGGGGATTTGATCTACTGCAAAGGGTCCCCAGTGAGGCCCAAATGAGCTGGAGAAGTCAAGTCTTATAAATTCATGCAACTAGCCAAGGCTCCTTCCATAGACAGGGCCACCACACTGAGAAAACACTACTGGGGAGGGAATCCAAATTGAACAAGATAACGACGGCAGAAATGAAGAAAAGAGATGGCCCCAAGTAAAAGTGGGTGGGGGGGGAGGACGGGGTGATTTACAAACCAGGATATCTCAGAAAGGAAGCCACTATATTTATTTCTATACTACTTGAAACAAAACAAAGGAAGCTCTATGAAGTCTGAATATGAAACACTAACAGGCTAATCATGAGCTGGTTAAATAGGGTAAAATGAAACCTAGACCTTATACAAACCTGCACTGATGTGATAAAAGAACACACAACACATTTACAGTCTTGCCAAAGGGACTGAACCTGAATCTCTCCATGCTACTGGTTCCAGTTGCTAATTTACAGATAATAACGAAGACGGGGAAAGCTGCTGAACTCCACCGTGTGTATACTCAGCAAAACCCACACAGGGAAACTCTACGTGTCAAGTGACGTGGGTACAAACAATTCGCACAGGTTAGTCTTCTGACTTCTCCACACACTATCTCCAGTCCTTGCTCTTGTGCTCTCAACCCACTCCCTTTCCCGAAGCATGGTCCAAATCCCCAACGGCCAGTCAAAGCCTAACTCCAAACTTCTCAGTGAGATTTTGTTTCCCTATCTGCTGCAGCTCACTTTAAATTCTTCTATCATGCTGGAATCTGTAACACACATTTTGGTCATAATCTAGAAAGCATTAGAATGTTCTCTAATTTTACCATGTGTAGCCATCCCTGCTCAATTATTGTTGGGTCCTTTGATATCTTCGGCTTAGCTTAGACTTCTTCCTGATCAAAATCCAACAGAATGATGGGCCTACAACCCTCTCAGCAAATTGTCCTGCTGCTTAACTAGTCCTCCTAGCTTCCTGCTCCCATCTTCTTGACTGAAACAATTTAAAGTCATTTCCTCACAGCATAATCCCCTTTCCTGTATCACTGTTTTCCACTTGAGTAATGAATTATATTTTGCTCTCTATCCTTAATTAGTTAATTCTTACATATATTAGATGATAGTTTTATGTTGTTTACTATTTTTTTGCACACATGTCTTTTCCTTTTACTAAGTGTGGTTTCAACTTGGTCTATACATCATAACATGTAAGAATTTTATTGTTTCAATTTCTTCCTACAGTGCCTAAAATGACACGATGACTTTTAACTTTTTCAGAGGTAGTAACCTTTTTTTAGACATTTATAAACATACAAAACAATACTGTGTGATATTAAGGGATGCACAGGAATGTATTGGCATGATCACAACAAATTCAGCAAAGTGTCTACTTGAGGATAAGGGTAGCGATCCACAGGAAATTTCAAATGAAAAGATAATGTTTATTTCTCAAGGTGGGAGGTGACTATATGGCTATTCATTATGTACTGCTTTGTATGGCAAATATTTCATAATAATCTTTTCTATGATTTCAATCAATTACCTATTACATGTACTTACTGTAGGGAGAGCCATTCCTCTTTGGGTCTCTCAATCCTGTATGTCTTGCTGGGTATGCAAAAAACACAAGACTTCTTTTTTTTTTTTTTTAATTTATTTATTTAATTTATACAAACACTGGGTACAGTCAGAAGCGCAGGAGGGTGAGAGAACTCACTAGAGCCAGAGCGGGGAACAGAACAGGCAGACTGACGAAGTACACTGCTGAGGGGAGCAGCGGGCACGGCAGGAGAGAGGTCTGTGCGCCAAGTGGGAACCTCGCCGGCTGGGGATCAAACTGGCGATGCAGAGGCTGCGGGCAGCTTCGCAGCCCAGCGCTCAACCCCTGCGCCACTGGGGAGGTCCAACACACGACTTCTTACCCAAGTCACTTTTCAGGATTGTGTTAGCAAATAGCAGCTCTGAGGGGTGAAGTAATATCTCCCTCCAGGACAAAGAGGCTTGCTTACCACTCACTATAAAAGCAATGGATCGCCCAAGCTCAGTATTTCATTAACACATTTCATCCATCTTGACCCATTCAGGTCACTTCCACGGGACTTGGGGAAGGGAGAACAGAGGAACTAATGCAAAGCCATGCCTATGCTGCTTGCTGAGTCATATCTAAATTAGGCTATGAATAATAGTTTTTTGTCTCAGATATGAGTCTCTGATATTCTGCCAGCAAGCTAATTATTAACTTCTAAAAGAGTAAAATAAGACCTCAGCCCCTTATAACTGATTTTAATTCATAAAAAAATGTTTATTCAATATTAATTGAGTATGAATCAATTTTATTCTCTGAGCCAAAAAGATAACTTTTCTATAATGACTCCTATCCTCCGAAAACCAACTGTCACAGAAGAAAAGCGAATCCCTCTTTTCCGGTCTACCTACATGAAAAGGACTATGGTATTAAGAAGGAGTGGGGGAAGACATAAATACTTCCACACATAAAACAGCAATAACAATAACTGAAAGTAAAAGAAGATATAGTACATGCCTTTGAGGTATTGGGAGGAAACACAGTTTTGAAGGAAGGAAAGAAAAGATGGAAACAGAACTCAATATTATGTGTAATCCCTAGGTACAGGCAGACTTTTTCTATCGAGCCTCCACATATTAAATAAGATACTATAATCTCTTCCTCCTACTTCTACTCTTTAGTGTTCAGGTAAGCCACAGTAGCTCAGAAATTAGGGTGGGGCATCCTCAGAAGTCTTACACTTAAGAGAGTAATTTTATAAAGTTTTACTATGTCTCCTCCTCTCCTCCCCAGATTCTGATAAGACCCTAATTCTGCAGAGAAACATGGTTGGAGTGAGCTGTTATCAGAGATGGGAGTAAGGATCCCTTTAACAGGCAGGAATATGGCAAACTGAGAAACACTATGATAAGTTACTTCTCCCTGGGATAAAAGGTCATTTTTAAGAAAAGAAAATAATAGGAACATTTCAGAGTATGTTTCTCTGAAAAAATGAAGACATACTTTGGATAAAATGAAACATAAACAGAGTCAAGTATGAATCACACTGTTTGTTAGCACTGACATTCTCAGAGGAGTTATACTAAATAGGTACCACAGATCTAATTTCTATATTATGTTCTATGCAAAATCTATTTACAGCTCCATAGTCTTTAAAAAAATACGGGATTGTATTATTCCATCCTAACACTACCTCCATTTAAGGCAATACATCTCATCCTCTGATCATATGGATGGAATCACGTCAGCATGTTTATTTCAACAAAATGCAGGTTACTGGGCCAAATCCCAGACATGCAGAATCACAATGGGGAAGGGAGGTATTTCACTCCTCACCCTTGAGTTTGCAGTTTTAACAAGTTCAAGGTGATTCCTCAGTTTTTTAACAACAGAGAATGGTTTGAGGTTTCGGTTAATCAGTTAAAATTATTTAAGGGGGGCCTCCCAAGTGATGCAGCGTGTTGAGCACTGTCTGCTGCCTCTGCAGCACGAGTTTGATTCCCAGCCGGCCAGGGAAAAACCCACATGGCACAGCAGACCTCTCTTGTCTCACCCGCTGCTCCCCTCAGCAATGTCTGCCTGTTCTGTTCCCCACTCTGTGTCTGGTGAATTCTCTCACCCTCCCACGCCTCTGACCTGCACCCCATTTCTTGTATAAAATATAATAAATCTATAAAAATAAAATGATTTAGGGGGGCCTTCCTGGCGGTATAGGGGTTAAAGAGCATTATCAAGCAATTGACAGCCACTGATCCCCAGCCATCCAGGGAGCAACCCACTTGGCACAGCAGACCTCTCCTGTCTCGCCTGCTGCTCCCCTCAGCAATGTATTTCAGTTGATCTGCCTGTTCTGCTCCCCACTCTCTCTGGTGAATCCTCTTAGCCCCCATACCTCTGGCCTGACCCCAGTTCTTGTATGCATAAATAAAATAAATCTTTAAAAAAATTATTTAAGAATGGGAAAATGAGAGGCAGCAGGTAGAAAAGGTATGCATAAATCACTCTTCAAGAACATTTTTAACTTCTATTCTCCTCATGATTTAGTAGCTAAAAGCATACATTTCAGAATTAGACCTGGGTTGAAAACCTGCCTTTTACCTACTAATGTTGTAACATTAGGCAAACATTCAACCAACCTCTTAGGACTACTGGGATTAAAAGAGCCAACTAATACATATTCAATAGCTGGCAATTATTAAGTGCTCAAAAATAGTAAGCATTATTATTTCTGGATTACACCATTCTGCCCCTTTAGAAAAGGCTTAAATCATTATCTTTATTTAAAAAAATGTTTAGGAGGCTTAGTTTATTATCCTAGGACTCAGGAAACTCTTCAGATCTATCTTTCTACCTCTATGTATCATCCTCTACTCCCAGAATGCCTATTTCTATCCTTTAGACCCAGGGATCTAGAAAACCTATCCCACTTGGGCTCTAGGAATAAATGTTCATTCCTTGTATCTCTAGTGCTAATGGGTCACAGGGAACAACTAAGAAAATTACCGATTAAACTAGCCAAAATCAAGATAAGGGAAACCAATGGAAAACAAAAGGCGTATAGCCGGTAATGAATTTGTAGACAGCTCTGACTTCATCAGGGCAGTTCTGTGGAGAACCCTGTGCCCCATTTCATCTTGAGAGTAACCAGGCAGACTTACATTTCTGAATGTTCTGGAAATGGATGGTGGGTGTGTGAACACCAGCAATCCAAGACCAGACACTAACTTCAGTGAGAACTGCTCACCAGCCTGATGGCACACTGTCCCCATCAATAACACTAACACAAAGGAAACACCAAAAAAGCACAAAACCCTATCTTCCCACTCCAAACTAGATGAGACCCTGGGTGAAAAGTGATCATTCATACTTCAGGTAAGGAACAGAATAATAGGCAAGTAAGAATATATACTTAATTTGATTATATAACTTTGGCTATCTGAGAAGAGACTCTCTCCAGAGATTACTAATCTACTTCATTCAGTCTCTTTCTATTCACACAGTTCCTCCTAACTTTTTCCCTAGACATCATTGCCCTGCCTGGTCATACAAAAATGCCAATTTAACATCTTTTTCTAAGCCACCACAGAGTATGGAGATAGACACACAACTTAAAATAACTATGTCCTTTTGCCCTAAAGGCTGGGCCAAATCAGTGTCTTTTGATGAGCGTTCTAATTCTAATCATTAACCACCAGGAAGGTTTGGATCAATGTCCTTTGGTCAAGTAAGATGATGACATTTAAGAACAATGTCTTTTGTATACCATAAGCAGGGAAATGCCTCATTCAGTGACCTGGACTTGCAGATCTAAAATAAATGACAATGACATTTTACTTTATATTAGAAACTTAAACACATTATCTCAATTAGTCTTCACAATACTTCATGTGAGGTATATGTTATTATCCTCCATTTTAAAGAGGAAGAGCAGGAGGTTCAGATGTGAAATGACTTGTCCAAGGTGACACAGCAGTAAGAGGCAGAGTATGAACCCAGGTCTGCTCACTGGGTTGTTCTTCTACTTCTACTAATATCTTCCTTATATTCCTCCAAAACACATCTGGCACAGAATGAATTTATAAGCTGTGTTGGAAATAGTTGGAGGACATCCTTTCCCTTTTTTTGCACCCTACCATGGACTGCTTAATCTGTGTAAGAATAAACCTAAATGTGAGGGGTGGGGTCAAGTTATAGTGTAACTTATTCAAAAAGCTTTCTATCCTTCACCAACACCATCAGACTAATAAAATCTTAAGTTTGCCAAGGGCTAACTCACCACCATTCTAACAGTAATGCCCAGACTCTACTAAGACACTGATAAGAGACCAGAGTCATCAGCTATATGATCAAATATGCACATAAATAATCATCAAAAATCCAATAGTGTTAATCAACCAAGAGTTCTTCAAGTAAGAAATAAATATTGAGGTGTGGAAGGAAGGAATACAGTTATAAAATGTTTTAATGAGGCTTGGGACTGATCTTTGACTAGTAGGAGTTTTAAGTATGTTGTTAAAAATTTGTAATGTACAGTAGTCAGTGAGAGAAAAGTTTGAGCTTGCCAAATGGGATTTCTGTACAGATTCTGTCTTTATCAAAGGAACAAGTTACAATTTGAAGGGAAGAGCCTGACATTGTTGTTCCACATCTGGTTGTTGCTGTTTACATTCCTCTGTTGAGCCTACATGTTCCTTAGCCTTTCAGCAGGTACAGTTTGAACATTTCTGTCTCATAGTCAAGACAGGATTAGAGTCAAGAATAGTGACAACTGAGCTGTCTTGTTTTCTTCTTTTTTTCATGACTATACCTAATGGTTCATCTTGATTTATAAGCAAAACCTGGAAAACCTACAAAAATACGTGTTTGAGGTTATCTAGGAAAAATACAGAAAATATTGCAGTTATTTTTGGTGAAGAAAATCAATTTTGGGGTCTCCATGGTGGTGCAAGGGGTTAAGCACAGCACTGTGTAGCTATCCACAGCCTCTGCAGCACCAGTTCAATTCCAGCTGGCCAGGGAGCTACACACATGGCTCAGCAGACCTCTCCTGCCTCGCCCGCTGCCCACCCTCAGCAGTGTATTTCAGTAGATCCACCTGTTCTGTTCCCCACTCTGTCTCTAGTGAATCCTCTCACCCACCCTCACGTAGCTCTGGCCTGTACCCAGTTCTTGCATAAATAAATCTTTTAAAAAATAATAAAAAATAAAACTTCTTCAAATATACTTAAAGTACTGCTGACATAACATGTAAGTTTACTGTAAGACTACCTGGGGCTGGGCCTATTCTCCATAACAGTACTAATAATATTTACTCTTTCATTTATCAATTTACTTTTAGGATTGAATAAAAAATGGATATCACCTTAATTTGTTTCTCAAAAAGGGCAGGAAAAAGTCTTCAACTGATTTTGTCTGCATTTTACAGTAATAACAGAGAATAGGTAAAAAAGTAACACTTGGGGTCAGTCATTGAGGGGGAGGTCTAGGAGGTTTGTTCAACCAAGAAAACCACTGACCTGAAACCTGGTCTGAAACCACTCTGCAGTCCCTGGCACAAACTTGATTCAGCATTTGTGTTCTTCTTGAGTATGATATCACTAGGCCCAAAGGGTAGCTGAAAAGGCTCAAAAGGAAGCCTGTTATTTATCCTAATTCAAGTATGTGGGAAAACATTTTCTGGCCATATGTTACTGTTACAGAGCACAGACGCTAAAATGCAATCAAGCTGGAAAAACAGATTTTGATTAGGTTTCATTTCTGCCAGAGGATTGCAATCTGCCAGACGAAAGAGAAAGGCTCTCTCTCACATCTTTGTGAAAATGTAACCCAGTGCTAGCAACTGAGAATTCTTAGATTTGCAGATTCACAAAATTTCAGAGCTAGAAGAGAACTTAAATAATCATTTACTCCAAAGCTATAATTTGCAAATGGTCACAAAGTTAAATGACCTACTTAAGAGTCGCAGCTCACCAGGGGTAAAGCTGGGACTAATTAAATGTCAGCAACAGAACTTATCCCAGCATTCATTTCACTCTCCTACTATCTTGCACCTTGTAATTCAGTACCTCCATTGTTAATAGGCTAAATAGCAATCCCCAGTCTGCTTCAGGTCTCATAGAAGTTGAACCCTCACAGAAGTAAAAAGGTCTGCAAATACACTTTGCTTCCCTCATTAATTTTTCCACTAAGGTGCTCATAGCCAGACCTTGGCTTCTCAGCTACCTACCTAAATCTACATATATTGAATAAGCTGACTTGACAGACAGATTTCTGTTGCTGCCCAATATCACGAGAGTCAGCATATTCAATTTTATATAGTTTATGGGTTTATCAGGACATAACCATAGAATAAATCAAGGAAGATCTGTATTTTGATGTAGACGCTTAGAAGTTAAGGTCAGGGCTGTGATCATCCTAGTGAAAAAATTGAAATCAGTCTGCCAAATTCTATCAGGTGAAAAAAAGCACCTGCTGTTCTGACTGGGATTTTTTTTTTTTAAATAGAGGCATGTTTTATTTATTTATTTGTTTGTTTGTTTGTTTGTTTGTTTTGTTTATACATGCACTGGGTACAGTCAGAAGCATGGGAGGGTGAGAGAATTCACCAGAGCCAGAGCAGGGAGCAGAGCAGGCAGAAGGACCGAAGTACACTGCTGAGGGGAGCAGCGGGCGGCAGGAGAGCTCTGCGCGCCATTTGGGACCCTCCTCCGGTGGCCGGGGAGCAGCTGGGGATCAAACCGGCGCCGCAGAGGCTGCGTGCAGCTTCGCAACCCAGCGCTCAACCGATGCGCCACCGGGGAGGCCCCTGATTGGGATTTCATTGACTAGAAAGCTCAATTTCAGGAGATTTGATATAGTAACAAAAATAGGTCAGCCTGGGCCTCCCTGGTGGCGCAAGGGGTTAAGACACAACCTATGAAGCTGTCTGCAGCACTGCAGCATGAGTTCGATGCCCGGCCAGGGAGCTATCCACATGGTGCAGCAGACCTTTCCTGCCTCGCCACTACTCCCCATAGCAGTGTATTTCAGTCAGTCTGCCTGTTCTGCTCCCCACTCTGTCTCTGGTGAATCCTCTCACCCCACCACACCTCTGGCCTGTAGAAGGAGCTCAACAGCAGATTGGAGAGAGCTAAAGAAGAAGTCGGTATATTTGAAAATAGTGTAATAGGAATTATATATTCTGAAGAGCATAGAGAAAAGATTGGAAAAAAACATACAGAGCCTCAGTGACTGCAACATATATGAGAAGTTCTCTAGTAGAGAACTTTTGTTCTTGTATGCATAAATAAATCTTTAAAAAAAATAGGTCAGCCTATCCTTGAACATGTTATATATATTCAAGGTATGGCATATTTATTTAGGTGTTCTTTAACTTCAGAGTTCCAGTTTCTGCACATCCTTGCCAACACCTGTAATTGTGATTATTATTTTTTTTATCCTAGCATCCCTGTAGCCATTTTAGTGTTCATTTGAATTTGTTTGATGGTTAATAACGTTGCGCATCCTTTCATGTGTTTGTGGCCATTCGTGCACCTCTTTGAAAAAATGTTATTCAGTTCCTTTTCCTTTTTTAAAGTGTGCTGTCTTCTATTTACAATAGCTAAGCTTTGGAAACAGCCCAAATGCCCAAAAATAGATGACTGGATCAAGAAGATATGGTACATATATACCATGGAATATTACTCAGCATTCAAAAAAGATAAACACATGCAATTTGCAGCAACATGGATGGCGCTGGAAGGGATCATGCTCAGCGAAATAAGCCAGAAAGAAAAAGAAAAATACCGGATGGTCTCACTCATAGCAGGAATCTAGAAAACTTAAATAAGGGACCAGGAAAATGAATAACTATAAGAAAGTGAAAATCAAAATCAACAAAAAACTATGAACCAGAGACACTTTTTTGGGGTGGGTGGCGGGAGGGGAGGGATTGGGGTCAGAATGGGGGGGGTTGCAATTGTATGGGGAATATAAAATAAAATTTATTATAAAAAAAATTTAAGAAGAAAATTGAAATAAAGTGAAAAATATGAAAAAAAAAGTGTGCTGTCTTTTAATTATTTAGTTGTCCATCAATATTTCTTCAGATATTTTTTCTGTCTTTACTTATCTACTGGTACATAACAAATGACTCCAAACCTAGTGCCATAAAACAGCAATCATTTGGGCCTCCCCGGTGGCGCAGCGGTTGAGCGCTGGTTGCGAAGCTGCCCGCGGCCTCTGCGACGCCGGTTCGATCCCGGCTGCTCCCGGCACCGGAGGAGGATCCCATATGGTGCGCAGACCTCTCCTGCCGCCCGCTGCTCCCCTCAGCAGTGTACTTCAGCCCTTCTGCCTGCTCTGCTCCCCGCTCTGGCTCTGGTGAATTCTCTCACCCTCCCGCGCTTCTGACTGTACCCAGTGCATGTATAAACAAGACAAACAAATATAATAAATAAATAAATAAATAAATAAATAAATAAATAAATAAAAAAAAACAGCAATCATTTTGGGGCCTCCCCTGGTGGCGCAGCGGTTGAGTGCTGGTTTGCGAAGCTGCCCGCAGCCTCTGTGGTGCCGGTTCCATCCCCGGTGGCAGGGCGAGGGTCCCACATGGCACGCAGACTTCTTCTGATGCCCACTGCTCCCCCCAGCAGTGTATTTGTCGGTCTGCCTATTCTGTTCCCCACTCTGGCTCTGGTGAATTCTCTCACACTCCCGGGCTTCTGACTGTACCCAGTGCTTATATAAATAAATAAATAAATCTTTAAAAAAAAAAAACAGCAATCATTTCATTAAGCTCACAGATTCTGTGCACTAGACTGAGCTCCCAGCATTGTTTACAGGAGCATCTATATGTGGTTGCTACTTGTAGCTTAGATATCACTTCCACCCCATTCTATTGATTACAAGTGAGCTGCTAAGGCCAACATGGAGAGTGATAAATATTCTTATATGAGAATTCAAGTCTCATTCTCTCTCCATTCCTTATAAGGCTCCAATTATATATATTTTCATATATGTTGCAGTCACTGAGGCTCTGTATGTTTTTTTCCAATCTTTTTTCCCTGTTCTTCAGAATATATAATTCCTATTATACTATTTTCAAATCTACTGACTCCTTCTTTAGCTCTCTCCAATCTGCTGTTGAGCAAGTCCAACTAATTTTTCATTTCAGATATTGTACTTTTAAGTCTAGCTTTTATACTTCATCTTTTTATAGTTTCCATATTTCTGCTGATATTTTTCCTCTGTTCATTTATTATTGCCACACTTGTTATAAAATCTTTCTCTGATAATTCCAAGAATAGAAACTGGGGTCAATTTCTACTGACTGCTACATTCTTGACAGTAAGTTGTATTTCCTTCATCATACATCTAGCCACTTACTATTGTGCACTAGACATTACTGAAGAGTGAATTTTGTTTTTTCTGGGCAATTAACTTGGCTAGATTTATTTATATTACAAATTCCACAATGGGAAGCAACTGAATCTCAGCTCAATTCTTTTAGCTTTCTACCATCTCTTTTTGGCTTTATGAAATCCTCCCCAATGCATATCAAGGGTTTGGACAGAGTTTAAAAGCAGATTTTTAGGGTTCCCCTTGTTACTCCTGCCTTTCTGAGATTTCTCCCTTCATTCCCCAGCATCTCTTGTACTTTAAATCCATCCTCCTCCAGATTAGTAAAACTGCAGACTTTGCTTATGCTTTAGTCACCTCCCACCCAGCAAACTGGGGAATAGTCTCAGGAAAAAGGTTCAAATGAGAATCTTACTCAGTGCAGTTCCTATGTTTCAAGTTTCCCCTCTGTTTCCCTGATTTGGTCACTTTTCAATGTCTTCAAGTACTTGTTTTTATACACATTATCCAGAATTCATAACTGTTATCTTAGGGAGAATTATCTTGAATAAGTTACTCCTCTATTATTAGGAGTAGAACCCTTTCTTACTAAGTCTCATTGGTACCACACCTCCCCAAGAGGCAACCATGATATGAGTTACCAAAAATAAACATGGCCACATGTGCACAAATGCATCTGCTCGGAGCAGTGTGAGAGATGGTGATAGAGAAGTTATCCTTTTGGAATGCTGCTTAGATGCTTATCATAAGAAGTTTAAACTCTATACAAAGACATAGAGAGAAAATCAGTTTCCATTAAATAAAAATTATATATCTAAAAATTATATAACTAGTGGCCCTCCTTGGTGGTGAAAGGGGTTAAGACACAGCCTATGAAGCTGTATGTAGACTCTGCAGTACCAGTTCGATCCCTGGGCTGCCAGAGAGCAACCCACATGGTGTAGCAGACCTCTCCTGATTCGCCCACTGCTCCCCTGGGCAGTGCACTTCAGTCAATCCGCCTGAAGTATACTATTCCCCGCTCTGTCTCTGGTGAATCCTCTCACCCTCCACACCTCTGGCCTGTACCCCAGGTCTTGTATGCATAAATAAATAAATCTTTAAGAAAAAAATCTATGACACAAAGTATAGAATAAGGATGCATAATTTATGTTTATGTAATATTACAAAGTAAATAATAGTTATGAATAGGTGAAATGATCTAAAAGCTATATTCAATGATGAACACACATTTTTTCACATACTGCAAACCAACTATATCTCATAACCAGATATATTGAATCAGACCATTAAGATTATCATCTGTAAATGGGGGGGAAAATTCTGTTAAACTGAGGGAGAAGGCATTCTCTTCTCACTAGAGATAATCAGAAAATACAAGGTGTTTAAAAATAATAGAGAAAAATAAAGAGATTAGAATATCCTTAAAAACTCCTGCCTAGCTTTTTACAATAAAAATATCAGGAAAAAGGGCCTCCCCGGTGGCGCAGCGGTTGAGCGCTGGGTTACAAAGCTGCCCGCAGCCTCTGCAGCGCCGGTTCGATCCCCGGCTGCTCCCGGCCACCAGAGGAGGGTCCCACATGGCGCGCAGACCTCTCCTGTCGCCCACTGCTCCCCTCAGCAGTGTACTTCGGTCCTTCTGCCTGCTCTGCTCCCCGCTCTGGCTCTGGTGAATTCTCTCACCCTCCCACGCTTCTGTGTACCCAGTGCTTGTATGTATAAATAAATAAATAAATCTTTAAAAAAAAAAAATCAGGAAAAATTTAAAAGAAGGCTATTTCTGAGAACCAAAAAAATATTTTTAATAGTCAACATTTAATAATTGCCTGCTTTATTATAGGTACTAAGAACTTTAACATTTTTATTAATTTCTATCAAAGATCCCATGACATAAAAGAAAAATAAATTTCTCCATTTATAGATGAGAGAACTGAGGCATAGGAATGTTAAATAACTTGTCCAAGGTCACAGAAGTGGTAATTGATAGAGCTAGGATTCAAAATCAAATAATCTGGCTCAAAAACTTGCAGCCTTGGACCTCCCTGGTGACGCAGGGCTTAAAGTCTCAGCACTGTGGGGCTATAGGCAGCCACTGCAGCAGGCTGCACAATTCAATCCAGGCCAGGGAGCTACTCACATGGAGCAGCAGACCTCTCCTATCTCCTCTGCTACTCCCCTCAGCAGTGTATTTCAGTAGATCTGCCTGTTCCATTCCCCACTCTCTAGTGAATCCTCTAACCCCACCCCCCGCACCTCTGTCCTGAACCCCGTTCTTGTATGCATAAACACCTTTAAAAAAACCTTTAAAAAAAACCTTACAGCCTGAAGTATACTACAGCAGGTCCTTGAATAAAGTTGTCTCTTGTTTTGTTCAACATTGCTTCCTTATAACATTCATGAAAAAAATAAATAGGTGTCAGGCAGGGGCCAATGTCTGTGTGGAGTCTGTACTGCTCCCCAAGGTCCACATGGCATGTCTGCATAGGCATGTGTAGATTGACCTAGTCTGAATGTATGTGTGTGGTTGAGTGGGTTGCATGTACACACAGATGCATGCAAACTGGGATATAAGGATATCCTCTCCAAAGTTGGTTCCTGCCTTGTGGCCTGAACTGCCAGGAAGGTTCTGCCTAGCAGCAAGCCTGACCTGAAATAAACAGTTTGGAAAATTAATTAATGAATGAATGAATACAAAAAAAATCTGATATTAAATGAGTTTTGGTTTTTGCTTAGAAGTTTGGTGATGTTTTTGGAACAAGAAATATGTCGTACAAATTTAATTATATCAATTCTTTTGTAAAACTGCTTTTCTCATCCATCATTTCACTTAAAGTCACAATTTCTAAGAACCTATAGATGACATTGAAGACTTGCTGTGTACCATCTCTCTGATTTGTAACAAAGTCAACATAGGTGTAGAGACTTAGACAAGTTCAATTACCTCAGTTCAGGTCAATTGAACTCAATTTGTTCTCCACAATGTCTTGCCATTATTTAACTTTTCTGTTTCAATACATTCTGGCTGGGTTTCACCCTCAAACCCTGCAGCCCAGTGATATAGAACCATATTTGGTCTTCTAAAGGCACCCCGATATTCCTCAATTTATTTCCACTGCTCATGCAACTCCCTCTCCCTAGAACCAACTTTCTACCCTGACTGTCTGAGTTCCCCAGACTCCACAGATACTTCTCAATGGCTTACTAGGCTTATTGTTCACCGGTCTATTTTTCACCTATAATAGGCAGTTATGTCCCTGAACAATATGTTCTTTCATTTGTATTTGAGTTTCTGGAGCTTTGTATGTAATTCAGGAGGTCAATAAACAGTCTCAGAAACAAGAGTGTTTAAAGGCATCCCAGGACCTGAGTCTAGCTGACAGCTAGACTCCCTGAACTCTCCTCCCTGGCATCTGACAATGGCTGAGACCACCACCTGCAACTACGTAGCTAACCCACTCCAGCAAACCTTTCTCAAAGAAGCTAATGAAACTCTATAAGAGGACACTGTCAACAAAGGAATACCTTATGACACATCGCCAGGTCTTTAACTTCATGTCAATCTCTGTAAAGACATTTTCACAAATGAAATTTGTTTCAAAAAGAACAATTAGTTAAAGGGCCTCGCTGGTGGTGCAGGGGTTAAGACACAACCCATGGAGCAATCCGCAGCCACTGCAGCAGGAGTTCGATTCCTGTCCAGTCAGGGAGCAACCCACATGGCGCAGTAGACCTCTCCTGACTCGCCTGCTGCTCCCCTCAGCAGTGTATTTCAGTCGGTCTGCCTATTCTGTTCCCCACTCTGTCTCAGGTGATTCCTCTCACCCCCCACATCTCTGGCCTGTACCCCAGCTCTTGTATGCATAAATAAATAAATCTTAAAAAAAATAATAAATAGGGCTCCCCGTGGCGCAGCAGTTGAGCGCTGGGTTGCAAAGCTGCCCCGCAGCCTCTGCAGCACCGGTTCAATCCCCAGCCTCAGGCGAGGGTCCCACATGGCGCGCAGACCTCTCCTGCCGCCCACTGCTCCCCTCAGCAGTTGTATTTCATGGGTCTGCCTGTTCTGCTCTCTGCTCTGGTTCTGGTGAATTCTCTCACCCTCCCGCACTTCTGACTGTACCCAGTGCTTGAACAAACAAACAAACAAACAAATAAATAAATAAATAAATTTGCTCATTTTATTTGGTGGCATTCCTGCTCCAAAATATGTTTTCCTTTTTCCCTTGACTAAGCTAAAATCACATTACCTAAAGAACTGCGAATTCTGATGAGAAACCGAGGGAGCAGAACATGCAGGACTGGTAGGGGCAGGATAGCAGAGCGCTGAGGGTAAAATCAGGCAAACGGGGGCGGGGGTGGGGGGGTCGCACAGCATCAAGAAGGGCTTGGAAGGTGGAAAGGAGACATAAAGGAGAGTGTATCAAGAGCAAACTCCAGTTGTTAGAATTTAGTCTGTGGTTCTGAAATCTAATAGACTCAATTCAGCAAGTGGCATTGCCAAGAGTGACAACATTTTCTAAAATGGTGACAAACATTTGGTAAAGTTCAAAACAATCTTCTCCCCTGGTAGTTGCAGTCCTGGAACATTCACTGTAGCTGAAAGCTGTGCTTCAAACATATAAACTTTGTGTTTATATGTAAACAGAGTTACATTCCAGACTTAAATCATCTAAACAGGTAATTCTCCTGTGTAAACAACTAACACAGCATTCGAAAATCCAAAGGGACAAAGAATAATGATTCTTTGTATGAGATTATTCTGTATATGGCATGACAGCAGCATCTCTGAGCCACACTCATTATACACTGACTGCACCTCTCAATCACAACCAAGAAGTTCTTGCTGAGATACAATGATGTCAAAAATCTAAAAGATCACTATAAGGAAAGATCACACTATAGAGAAAAAACATTTTCTTCTTCATCTCCCCATCTCCTTCAAATGGTTCACTAACAACCAAGACCCTGAACTCCATCTACTGAGCTTATTTATATTACATATTGCATATTTCATACATATAAATATATAACTAACTTACTGTGGTTTGTGTGGACTAAAATGGGAAATTATTCAACATTTATTACACTACTTCTATTAGACTATGTACTCCAAATTTCAAATTTAGAAAAAATTTTAACATTTAGCATAACATTTTTACAAGTCAGAGACTTAAATAACACTGATCTCTCACCACCAATATTGTAATTTTTTAAATGATGGGCTGACATCCAAGACATAAGACAAATGCACTATAAAGCCTTAGCACATTTGTAAAATAATTATTGTTATAGGTAAATAAAACAAAGTCAGTCTAACAAATTTTGTATAATATATCTAGCTCTTAATTTTGAGGTAAGAAGGTACAAACCACATGCCATTTAACTAGATTACTAACATATATTATTTTTACACTTTAGTTTTCTCCTTTATATACTGACTGATTCTACTGCATATGAATACTGGAAAATGTTCTTTAGTATCTATAATCAGCACCAGTAGCAAGTACTTGCCTCATCACACAAAGATAAAGATTCTGATACTGAGTGAAGAGGATTTCCTTGAACTACCCTACTTCTTTGCCTGCATCCACTTCCCACATCTAAGTTTCCAGAACTCCAACCATGCACTCCCAAGTCCACACGTCTTCTGCACTCATCTCATCCACATAAATTAGTTTCAAAGCAACCAAGGGACACAATCCCTGACATCATAGAAGACAAATTTGGTGGGTGTATAGAATTGAGCTAGGATGAAGAGAAACTTTTTTTTAAATGATTAATGACGCAACAATTATTATTCAACCAGGTTCTATATTAGGTAAAGTGAATGATTTCCAATTATTTTTTTCTCTCTAAAAATACAAAAACAACTTACTATCTCTCAGACTATATAAGACTCTGTAATGAATCCCCTAGGGACCCCACCCAGTGTATACATTTGAGTCATTTTACCTACATTGAGGTCAAAGTTTAATCCTTGATAGATGATTGATATGAAAAAAATTATGATCCAGG
>NW_023605396.1:0-24515 GCF_014898055.3 Talpa occidentalis
GTTTTCACCTGTTAGATAGAGGTGGTATCTCTATGATATCTTGGGATTAATTAAAGACAAAGGAGCAGCCAAACTTTTTGAGGATAAGTATTTTTTACTTTTGTATACTGCCACTTCAAGATATTTTTAAAGAAGTTTGTGCAGGGGGTGAGAGTGAATTCCCAGAAGATAGAGTAGGAAACAGAACAGGCAGACTGACCAAAATACACTGCTGAGGGGAGCAGTGGGCAAGACAGGAGAGGTCTGCTGTACCATGTGGGTTGCTCCCTGGCTGCAGTGGCTGGCAATAGCTTGATAGCACTGTCTTTTAACCCCTGCGCCACCAGGGAGGCCCAATTTGTATACATTAAACTTTTGTCTTAATGCATATAACCCATGAAGTGCTCTGTAACATTCACCTGAAGTTTAAAAAGAACTTTTTCATACAAATGGACTTTATTAGATAGCTGATAAGGAGTAGTACAATGATTCTCAAAAAGTATCACAGAGAAGGGCCTCCCGGTGGCGCAGCAGTTGAGCCCTGGGTTGCAAAGCTGCCCACAGCCTCTGTGGCCCGGTTCAATCCCGGCTGCTCCCCGCCACCAGAGGAGGGTCCCACATGGCGCGCAGACCTCTCCTGCCACCCGCTGCTCCCCTCAGCAGTGTACTTCGGTCCTTCTGCCTGCTCTGCTCCCTGCTCTGGCTCTGGTGAATTCTCTCACCCTCCTGCGCTTCTGACTATACCCAGTGCTTGTACAAATAAACAAACAAACAAATAAATAAATTTAAAAAAAAAAGTATCCCAGAGAAGGGGCTCAGTAGTATGTAGAGAATGCGTTGGGGAAAAAGATGTGAAAATGCAGCCTGTTCATCCTTAACCTCTATTTGCCCATGAAATCCCTCACTAATCCTGGCCTAAGTTAGGGTTTCTCAAACTTGCGATATGTACATTTTTGGTTAGGTATTTTTTGCTTGGGGATGCTGTCCTGTACATTGTTGGTAGGATATTCAGCAACATCCTTAGGCTCCACTCTCTCCATGTTGGTAGTACCTCTTCATTACTGTCTTAGGACAACCAAAAAATGTTTCTAGACACGGCCAAATGTCCCCTTGGGACCAAAATTACCTCTGCTGTGAACCATTTGCCTAAATTAGTTTCTATAAGAAACTTCACGCAAATGAAAGAGCCTGATTTATGCCTTTCGTTGTGTGTGAACAGTCCCAGGCTTTCCTCAGATGCATAAGACAGACCTGGAGACATTCGTAATTTTAAGAGAAATCAGAACCAGACCCGATCTTAACAGTCCCCTGTAGCAGTGTTTTTCAGAAATTTTTACTTGAAGATCTTTAAATTCTCTAGAGTTGGATCGGTAAAGGTAATCAGAAAATCACAGTATATCTTGAAAACTATTTCTTTGAAACACTGAAAAAGATTGATTCCCTCAGGACAGTTACAGGTTTATTGAAAATGATTAAAAGCAGGGAAAATATGACTAAGGACTAAGCCATACTGTGTATGTGTACATACGTGCAGGGAATTTCTTCTCTCTACCCTAACACATTGCCATCCATCTTCTTCATTCTTTTTTTCCAAACTCTGGTACCTAAAGAAAAATGGGATCTGTGCCAAGTAATGTGTCATGCCTCAGATAAAGTATATCTTCACAGAACATCAGTTTTACTTGATGGTAAGTAAAACAGTTTTATGGTAATACAAGCCTAAGTGTTATAGAGTAAAGGACATACTTTGCATAACTTTTTAAAGATAAAATCAGATTTTTGAGGCAGGCCATTTTATGGAAACATTTCTGTAGGAGTGGGAGTTAGAAGAGTTTTGAGAAGCAAATGATGAAGCATTCACTCCAAGTGAGCCTGTTCCACTTTGCTGAATAGCTTTAATTGTTACCACGTCTTATCTTAATTTTGAGCAAAAGTCACGTTTCTTAAATGACCATCATTAAAAGTTAACTGATCTTCATTCACAGTAGACTTTTTTTGTCCTTGGCAGAGTGTAGAAGAAAATGGATGTGTTTATCAGCTCCTTTCCACAATCTGAGTAACCCATGCATTTCAGCCATCCATAAAGTTGTTCCTGGACAAGGTTGCTGTCAACTTTATATATTTCAGGAACCTCAGGAATAGAGTGTGGTGTGACTAATTTCTAAGTACAGTGGAATGGAAACATTCCATTATCTGGACACTTAATTCTATTAATGTGGAGATTATTTCATATTTTTCCAGCCTCATTTAGATTTGTTGTTTTGGTTAACAACCTCAGCTCCCTTTGTTATTAGCTGTCTGACCTGATGGTTAGGCACCCAGACTTCTCAAATCTAAGTGTAAGAATTTATAAGTTTCATTACTGATTTCAGCCTAGTTTTCCTCATAAGTTCTGCTTTTATTATCTATATCCTTTTCATGTCTTCAATCTTTATAAGAATTTTGACTAATCTCATAAATATTAAAATCCTTTGAGCTCCCTACCGCATGCCAGCTACCGTGCAGGGTACTTAAAACACACAGATGAATAGAAATAAAAGTAAAATAAAGGATACAGATATTAGAAAAAGGTATACAGTGATAGGTATTAGAGGAATTTGGCTGAGTTAGGAAGGTGATAGATAATGGGCTTGCAGTGCTAGCCACTGATCAGAGCAACTCAATCCTCTCAACAGCCCTGTGAAGATTTTATTATCACACACAAGTTTTCTCAAAATTACCCATCTGATAGTGGTAAAGAAAATGGAGTTAATGGGAAAGCTTTCTAGCAGAGAAAACAGTTGGTTCAGTCATGTAGGAAACCCTCAGGGGAGTTCAATGGAATGAAAGCAAGTATAGTAAGTCCTCACTTCATTTTATTGGAAATTGGGGCTTCAAGTAAAACAAAATAACAAAAGTATGCCCTCAAATGTTGATTTGTTCAAGGTCGTTTGTTAAAACATTGATTTGGGGGGGAAAATCCCTTCACATCTGGGATGGAAATGATCTTATTCAATAACCTGCTCTGTAACTATAGCAAAAAAGAAAGAGAAGGATTATTAGGGGGGAGGAGGGCCTAAAGAGGTACGGATTAGACCCAATAGCCAGGTCACATAAAAGATTTTGGTATTGTAAGGGCAAAAGGAAGTCAAGCAAGCAGGGTGGTAGAATTGTTAGTAACAATCTCTACTTGGTAAGGAAAGAACTTTGGGTACATTGGATTTAATGGTGCATAGAGCTCACGTTAACAAAGGCACTTAGGTAAGAGATAGGGAACACCTTTGGTCCATGAAGTAGGTTTGTGGGAAACTTGGCAGCTAAAATACAAAGGAGTTGGCTATGTCTTAGATCGGAAATTTGGGGAAAGGAATGTCTCAGGAATGATTTCCAGGTTTCTAGATTGTAGTAACTGATGAGTGAAGTCACAAGATAGGGAATAGAAGGTGCTAAGTTTGGGTTGAGCTGAGACATCAAAATAACAGGTAGGACAACTGGAAATATTAGTCTGGAACTCGAGAAGAGGGCCGTACTAGAGATTTTGTGTCTAGTACCTATTTTTGGTGGTGGGTGAGGATGAGATTGCCTGAGTTCTGCATTTAGAGTGAGAACAGTATGGGACAGAGTTGTGGAGTTCAACTTTTAATGGGAATGTAGTGGAAGATGAGCTTGCAAAGGAAACAAGATGTGAGAGGTAGGAAGGAAACTCTTTTCTCAGAAAAATGAAGGAAAGCAGATTTCAGTATACAGTGATGCTGCTAAAAAGTCAAGTAGAGTGAGAACAGGAATTGCCCTTCAGGTTACTGATACAGAGGTCATTGGTCACCTTAATGAGAGTTATCACTCTGGTAATGAGGGTAGAAAGTAGAGTGGGAAGAACTGAGTAGCAGGAGCAGAATGTGAATACAATCTAGTAAGTTTTTCGGTAGGATTTTGTTTTGCTGTGAGGGAAAGGAGGGAGATCAGTTGTTAAAAGGAAATTTGGAGCAATTGGTAGGGGCAATTTGGTTAAGAAAGACATTGAGGGCCTCTCTGGTGGCGCAAGGTGTTGTCTCAGCTCTCTGCAGCCACTGCAGCATGAGTTCAATCCCTGGCCTGGGAGCTAACCCACATGGAGCTGCAGACCTCTCCTGTTTCACTCGCTGCTCCCCTCAGCAGTGTATTTTCAGTCAACACACCTGTTCTGCTCCCCACTCTGTCTCTGGTGAATCCTCTCACACACACACACACACACCCTCCACACACACACATGCACCTCTGGCCTATATCCCAGTTCTTGGATGCATAAATAAAATAAATCTTTAAAAAAAAAAACAACAACACTGAATATGCAAGAGAAAGCAATCATGGATTTTCTACATTACAGGAGAGAATCCAAAGTATAGACAGGATTATTCATACTCCTTTAGTCAGCAATTAATTGAGCAACTAGTATATGCTGAATTCTGTGATAGGTCCAGGGTATAGCAGTAAACAGACTCAACCCCTAGCCTTCTGAAACATTCTAGTAATAAGAGTAGCAATACATGTATAAATAAATAATTTCATGGCGGTAACTGCTATATAAAAAACTATGTGAGGAGTAAGTAGGAGAGAAATCTTCTGTACTTTAGTGTTGGACATTTTTTAGTTGTGAAGTACACAACATAAAATTTAGCATCTTAATTGTCTTTTAAGGGTACAGTCAAGTATATTCACATTATTATGCAACCACTCTCCAGAATTTTTTCATCTTGCAAAATTGAAACTATTCCCATTAAACAAATCTTCCTTATTTTCATCCCCCCAGCTATTGGTACCCACCATCCTAATTTTAGTGTCTAGAAATTGAACTACCTTAGATACCTCACGTAAGTGGGATAATAAAGTATTTTTCTTCTTGTGTGACTGGCTCATTTCACATAGCATGATGTTCTCAAGGTTTATCAATATAGCATATGACAGGATTTCCTTTTTTTGACTGAATAATATTCCATTGTGTATTTTTAAGCAGTAATTTTCTAGTGTCAGTCCCCTAGTGAGTGGTACATTAGTATAAGTATATACTAGAAAATTTATTCACATCTTATCCAAATCTCAAGCTTATATGGGCAGTCTGTATTTTACCTGCCTAGCCAGAATTGAAAATCTTGGTCAATTGGAATTAAAATCTTTTTAAACTCTGGGACTCCCTGTTCCAGTGCTAAGTCTGGAAGTAACAGTAGCCTGTGGAATAGAGAGAGAATGTTAGAAGCAAACAATAAGATGCAAACAGAGCATAAAGATTAATGTATTGATAGGAATAAAGTTGGGCTTTGTTAGAAAGCTGTCGTTTCTAATGCTTGTCAAAGAGCAAAGAAAATCCTTGGGGACACCTAGTCATGGGGTCTGGCCTTGGCTCCATCACTGATAATCTTTGGACAAGCTGATCTCTCTGACCACCTGTTTTTACATATGTAAAATGGGAAAAAACACCGACCTGGCATGGTGGTTTGAAGTTAGGTAAGACAATGTCGTAGAAGCAGTTATCCCTAAACCCCTGTGACTTACTGTTCCTCTCCCCCATGCTTTTGCTGCTTTTCTGGGCTTTTAGGAAACAGGACCAGAGGAAGCCACAGGTATCTCTCCTAAACTTTTGTCTGTAAACTCCCCCGTTCATTGGCAAATTTCCACCATCTGGACTTTACTTGTGACTGAAGGTTTGGAATCTTGTTAAAAAATCAGTGTGCATCAAAAGGTGTGACCCGATTACAGTTGCTTGGGCTTGAGCTGGGAACAAGTTGATCCAGACAGTTAAGCGAGTTCGTGAGCACCCGCCTGATTGAGGCAACTGGCGGCGCTCACCGACGAAAGGCGCTCACCCGAGTCGCCCCGCCCCGTCCCAGAAGCTCCGCCCCCGCCCCGTCCCAGAAGCTCCGCCCCGCTCCGGGCCTCCTTTCTTTCCCGTCGCTGCCTTTCCTGCTGGGTCGTGGCCGGCGGCCCGGGGAGCGGGCAGCATGGGCGCGGGGCTCGAGCTGGGGCCGGCGGCGGGCGGCTCTCTGCTGCTGTGCGCCGCGCTGCTGGCCGCGGGCTGCGCGCTGGGCCTGCGCCTGGGCCGCGGGCGGGGAGCGCTGGACCGCGGCGCGCTCGCCTGGCTCTGCTACGACGCCCTCGTGCACTTCGCGCTGGTAAGTGCTCGGGGCCCGCGGTCTCGCCCGCCCCGCGGTCTCGCCCGCCCGCGGTCTCGCCCGTCCCTCTCCACTGGGCGATCCTGGAAAGCGCCGAGACGAGTGGCCCGCCCCCTCCCCTGCGGTGGGAAATCTGCGGAGAACGCGAGGTACCTGGAGCTGCACCCCTGAGTTTCCAAGTCTGTGAAAAGCACCGATTCCCTGGTGGTGCCAGTTCCTCTACCAGATTGAAAAACAAGACCCCTGAAAATGGTTGCTGCTGTAACGTAGTATGTTAGTTTGACTGTAAGCTACTCAGAGGCCCTGGCTTACTAGATTTTGCAACCTGGACAGAGTTGTTTTTTTTAAAGATTTATTTATTTATTTTATACAAGCACCGGATACAGTCAGAAGTGCGGGAGGGTGAGAGAATTCACCAGAGCCTGAGTGGGGAGCAGAGCAGGCAGAGGGACCGAAGTACACTGCTGAGGGGAGCAGCGGGCGGCAGGAGAGGTCTGCGCGCCATGTGGGACCCTCCTCCGGTGGCCGGGGAGCAACCGGGATCGAACTGGTGCTGCAGAGTCTGCGGGCAGCTTCGCAACCCAGCGCTCAACCGCTGCGCCACCGGGGAGGCCCTGGACAGAGTTTTTGAAAGCCTCAAAGGGAGCAGGAGTGACGGGGTGAGAGGTGAGGGGAGCAGTGACTGACAACTAACTTAGCCAACTTGAGGGTCTGTGCCAAAGCAAACCCCCATGCCTTTAAAACAGTCACCATTAATTGGGTGAAACTGTTTAAAACTTCTTTACAACACCCCATAAGGTAGTAATGCCCCCATTTTATAGAGGAGAAAACAGTTCCTGCAAAGGTAGGCGACTTTCCAGTGCCACACAACTAGCATGATCCTGATTTAGTCTGGCTCCAAAACTTGTACTCTGTGTGTCATGCCAGACTTTAGAAACACATGTCCCTAAAAATCAGTCCACACCCCTCTCCACTTTTTTTGCGAAGAAGAACTGGGTTATAGGCCAGAGATGGGGCGTGAGAGGATTCACCAGAGACAGAGTGGGGAGCAGAACAGGCAGACTGAGTGAGATACACAGCTGAGAGAAGCGGCAGGCAAGGCAGGAGTGGTTGCTGTGCCATGTGGGTAGCTCCCTGGCTGGGATGAACTCAGGTCTGGAGGTGATAGCACTGAGACTTACTCCTAGGCCAGCAGAGGGGCCCCCATAAACAATGCCCAAATACCTTTTTTTTTTTTTTCTGTAAATTTGACCTCAAATCTAGGTAAACCTATGGGTAATGTGAAGCCAAAGTTAGATAAGAGGTATTGATAATCTTTTAGATCGGTAGTTGTTAGTTTTGATGGAATGATGAGATTCCTTCTTACTCCAGGCAGCAGTGAATCTTTCCCTCCACTTTTTTTTTTTTTTTTTACAGAATTGATACAAGTTTATCCAAAGATCAAGGGAGGTAGATTATTTAGAAAAAATTATGTAATATATTTTATAGATACAAGAAAGGCATAAAAAGCTAAAACATATGCCCACGTGTACCCCATCTAGTTTAAAATTAAGTCTGCTTTTCATACCTAGACTGTAGCAGGTAACACTGCATACTTCTCCATTTGTGGTTCCTTAGGGTATAGACCGGTAAACTTGTTGCTCTACTCTCCCTCCTAAACTTGTTGCTCTACTCTCCCTCCCTGTTCTGAAGGAAATTTAGCCACATACGCCTACACCTTGTGGTATTTACCTATCCCAACTGCAAAATGATCCACTCTGAATACACTATATCTTAGTTCTTCAATTCCAAAATGCATGATTTTTTCATATATTAAAGCAATCATTGACATAACTGCTATGGGCCATTTTAGTGATATTTTAATGTCTCTAAAATGGAGATGTATCTTACAATTGATGAAATATGATATATGAAATCCCATACTAATGGGCATGTTTCATTTGCTATTACATACATACAGTGAGTGCTTCAACCAGCATCTTTGAGAGCAGTGAAGAAAACACTTGAAGTAAGCAGATGAGGCCTTCAATAAAAATGCTTGCCATATTATCTGTGGTTGGAGTTTATTCCAGGTATACCCAGAAATGTGAGGTCAGCTGAAGTCAGAATGTGAAACCTTGTGGTGTTGAAATCACTTGTTTGTTCATACTACAGATGGTGAGTCACTCAGTAGGACAGTGTCAAGCCAGATCTTCCCAGAGATAGTTTATCTTCCACTTGTGCTTCATGGATTTCCCCCTCATCTGAGATCTAAGTATATCATCGTAGGCATGGCCAGAGCATGGAGGCAGGATGTATGGACTATTTTGGGGAAACATCTAGAATTCCAGATTGACTAGTACACAGGGTTACATGGGGAAGGAACACACTGGAAAGGAAGCTTGGGTGACAGTAAGGTTTTCAGTTTTTTTCTTTTTAAACATTATTTATTTATGCATACAAGAGCTGGGGTGCAGGCCAGAGGTGGGGTGAGAGTATTCACCAGAGACAGAGTGGGGAGCAGAACAGGCAGACTGACTGAAATATACTGCTGAGGGGAGCAGTGGGCAAGACTGGAGATGTCTCTTGTGCCATGTGGGTCAGCTCCCTGGCTGGGGATAGATCTTGGACCTGCCGATGTTGGCAATAGCTTCATAGTGCTGAGACTTATCCCCTGGTGCTACCAGGGAGACCCAAATTTTATTATTTTATTTTATTTTTTAATCATTGTTCATTTTTAAACAATATTTGCTTCCCCCCACCCCCTTAGGTGTTGTCCCCATAGAGTTTCCTTCACCAGTGCACCTGCGCACCATCACCTCAGTCCCCTGTGCTCCTCCCTCCCTCCCTCTGATCCCTCTCCTGCCTCCTCCCTGCAGTATGTCTCTGATTTATAATTGTCTGTTTTTACTTTGTTGTGTTTTGTACTGTTATTTTTTTACACTGATGTCTTATTTGGTTCCCCTGTATTCCTGCTATAAGTGAAACCATCCGATATTGTTCTTTTTCCTTCTGGCTTATTTCACTGAGCATAATTCCTTCTACATCCCTCCACATTGCTGCAAATGTCATGAATTTATCTTTTTTTGATTGCTGAATAATATTTCATTGAATATGTATGCCACATCTTCTTGATCCAGTCTCTATTTTTGGGCATTTGAGTTGTTTCCAGGTTTTACCTATTGTAAATAGTGCTGCAATAAACATAGGAGTACAGGTGGTCTTTTGAATCAATGCTTTTTGTGTCCTTTGGGTAGATCCCTAGCAGTGGAATTGCCGGGTCATATGGTAGCTCCATTTTTAGTAGACTGAGGAACCTCCAGACAGCTTTCCATAGTGGCTGGACCACCAGCATAGTGATTGCACTCCCACCAGCAATGTAGGAGAGTTCCTTTTCCACCACATCCTCTCCAAACATTTGTTGTTGCTAATTTTTTTGATATGTGCCATTTTTACCGGTGTAAGGTGGTATCTCAATGTGGTTTTGATTTGCATTTCCCTGATAATAAGGAATGTTGAACATTTTTTTCATATGCCTGTTGGCCATTTGCATTTCCTCTTTGGAGAAATGTCTTAAGTTTGCCCATTTCTTGACTGGATTGTTTACTTTGTTTTTGTTGAGTCATGTGAGTTCTTTGTACCGAATTTTATTCTGTAGTAGAATCCTTGAAGGATTAAGCAAGGAAGGAGCATGGTCAAAGCAGCTCCTTCAAAATATAATTTGGCAGTGGTGTGTTAAATCAGAAGCTGTGAAGTTCTGAGATTTTTCCCTTTGGACAAATTAGTGCCTAATTTAGTGATGCTCCAAGACTCATAAGGGAACATGGTGCCAGGTGGCACATGCAGTGGGCACATTACAGGAAAGGAACCCCCAAATTAGGATTCCATTGGTATGGGGCTACTGGTGACCCGCTTATATGTCCCTCTGCAGAGAGACTTTATCTTTACACAGGAATGTAAACAAATCTCTGGAGAGGAAAAGCTGAAGTCTTTACCTTTACTGCCTTTGAACATCTCAGAGGGATTCCCCCTCTGTGGTTGTTATCACACCCGCCCCAAAACACCTGTAGCCTCCACTGTAGTCCACTGTGCTCCCTTCCTTTTTTCTCACCCCTCCACCTGCTGTGGTAGCCTGCAGGTTACTAAAGTTTGTTATTAGTTTGGTTTTATCTGGCCCTTTGTTTTATTTCTCTGTAGTCTACATATAAATGAGAGCATCTGGTACTTGTCTTTCTCCTTCTGACTTATTTTGTGTAGTGTAACTCACTCTACCTCCTTCCATGTTGTCACAAATGACAAGAGTTTATTTTTTTTTAATAGGTAAGAAGTATTCCATTGCATCTATATACCAAGTCTTCCTGATCCACTCATCGGTTTTGGGCACTTAGGTTGTTTCCCTAGCTTGGCTTTTGTAAACAGTGCTGCAGTGAAGATAGGAGTACACATGTCCCTTTGAATTAGTGACTTTGCCTTCCTCTGGTAGATATGTAGGAGTGGAATTGCTGGGTCATATGGTAGATCCATTTTTAATATTTTGAGACACCTCCATACTGTTTTTTATAGGGGCTAGATATTTCCACCATCCGTGCGTGATGGTTCATTTTTCTCCACATCTTTGCCAATGTTATAGAAATAAATTCTGGCCTTTTACCCAGGCAGAGGAAGAACAAGTGGTGCTTCAGGAATGGTGAGGTCAGAAAAAGCTTTATTACTCATGCATGAGGTCCCAGACCTGGGTAGCCCCGTAAGGTCTGAGCACAGGTTTAGAGACCAAAGATTCGCTTTATACACAGCTGTCTCCATATCTGTTACATTGATAGCATCTTTTGGGTACCAGGTGCTGTGCTGGACAGATAAAAAGTGGATCACCCTTATCCTCTCAGAGCTTATGGAATAGAGTTTTTCTCTTAGCGTTTGATATGGAGAGTAATAGCTACTCTGTCACTTTCAGCGTGAAACCCCTATGAGAAATTTCTTTTTTTCCTGAAAACTTTGTCTGTCTTTTCCTTTCTGATAGAACAATCCCATGATTCTCCCTTTTTGCTTCCTGGAAGCACAGATTATGCTCTATAATAACAATAAAATATGGTCTGCAGATAGATATAGATATATAATGTGTGTGTATCCTTATTGAACCCTGATTGGATTCTTAGTCATTTGTGTATTTTTTCACTACTAATATCTAAAATTTCCTATGCATATTTTACCATTTATTTGAGTGTTTTGGTTGTAATTGCCTTAAAATCTTTTGTATAAGGAAGAAAGAAGTATGTAAATATTTCCAAAAAAATGTTCATGCTACTGAATCCAAGGGCAAGCAAGTTAGGGATAATTAGGCAGCCTCAAGGACAGTGCAGGGACTTCAGGAGAGTTAAGGAAGGCTGCAGAGAGAAGGGCCACAAATTCCAAAGGGGACTAATCAAACACCCCAGGACTTATGACATTAGGGACTTACTTTATGACCTTAGGGTCAACAGGACATTCCAAATAGAGGACAATGAAGAAAAAAAGATAGGGGCTGGGACACAGAGACTTAGTTCTGGGCACAGAGACAATTAGGCAGTGAGAAACACCAAGAACTAACCAATCACAAAGAGACTGGTGGAGCTTGAGAATAATTAGGGGAAAAGGTCTATATTCCCTGAGACAAGACTCCACTTGGGCTTCCTTGCCCCTCTTGGCCTGGTTCCGTGACATGGGAGTCCCACTTTATTTCTGTTCCTTTTCTCCTCAATAAGCTTTTTCTTTCTCTAAACAAACCTGCCTCTTCTCGCTTGCTTGCCTGAGCGTCTGCAAAGTTCCTGCTGCGGCTTCGTGAGACACCAGCCCGTGAGGGTCTAGTGGCTGGGACTCAGCGCTGCCCCTGCAGCCTGGAATCCGTTCCTGGCTGGGAGACTAGGCCTGAAAACCTACAATTCCGGTATCACTACCAAAATTTATTTCCTTTGAAATGAAAAGGACATTCCAGGGAAATACCTTTCCCCCACTTTTATAACACTCAACATAATTTGTTTCTTTATTTGGCTTCCTCTATCTCCAGCATCTGGCATGGGGCCTGGTTTGAGGAGCTGTTCTAAAGTATTTGTTAATATTTAATATGGAAGAATGATTTTATCCTTTTAATTTACCCTTTAAGTAATAGTTATCAGTACAATAGTTATCAGTCATGTATACTTTAAGTCTCAAATTACACAGATGCCGAAAATGACTTTGTTTTTTATGTCAGTCTTTTTAAATAGAACTTGTTTAAATTATATATTCTCATGATCCTTGCAAAATGTAAAACATTAATGTATATAAAAGGAAGAGATACAGTTAACCCAGAGATAATTATTGTTAGTATTCTTTAAAAAGTCTTCCAGAATTTATATAAAAACTTACACAGGTTAATTTTTTTCAGAGTTCCTTTTATAAAAATAGGATAATAACCTTCATTCTTTGTTACTTTTTTCATTTAACTGTCCATATCAATCTATTAAACTTCCTAATAATTTTAAATAACTGCATTGAATTAGACACACTTTATATGTGCTTTATTTAACCAATCCCTAATTATTGGACCTAGAGGCATTTTTTAGTTGTTAGAAAAGATATCGATTGCTCTTGGTGCATTTTCACACATTTGTGTAACCATTTACTTTGGATAAATACTGCAAGCAGAATTTCTGTGTCTGAAGGAATCCAGTTTTTAAAAAACTCAGAAAGATAGTATGCATCCACATTCCCAACAGCTGCTTTCTCACATCCTAGCCAGTGCAAGGTATTGTTACTGTAGCAGTACCTGTTTTGCACCTCCTCATGTCTTGGCCTCATCTGGCCCTTGAGACATGCTTTGCTCCCGCTATTGCAACAGGGTGGTCCCCAGGAAAGGGGGAGGTTCCCTGCCCCACCCAAGGGAGGGTGGAGCTGAGCAGGAAGAGGAGAAGCTGCAGAAGAGACTGAGGAAGGAAGCAGGATGGAGCCAGGAGACCTGGAGGAGGCGCATGGAGCCTAGAGACACGTGAAGAAACTGCGCTTGTCTTTTGGTCGTGGACTGGGTGACACAGATGTGGGTGAGACCCATGGGGAGGTGACCATGGCAGCTTTTATCTTGATGTTGATTTTGCTCTTTTCCTTCCGGGCTTGTCTGGTTATTTCTGACCCTTTGCTGTGGGTCCCCACTGGAAGATGCTTTAGACTTGTGGCAGGCTTTGGGGCTTTGCTCTGGGCCAATCCCATTTGGATGGACTTTTACCCACGAGGGGACGGGTAACTTGGGTGCTTC
Organism: Talpa occidentalis; assembly: GCF_014898055.3. Taxonomy (NCBI): domain Eukaryota; kingdom Metazoa; phylum Chordata; class Mammalia; order Eulipotyphla; family Talpidae; genus Talpa; species Talpa occidentalis. The sequence goes on from NW_023605396.1 coordinate 13,345, forward strand.
ATTTAGAAACTAGACTCTTTGCCTTACCTGTATTGTTTCCTAGTTTTATTAAGTTCCTTCCCATTAAAGTCTCCTATGTTTTGTGTTGCTGCGGCGGATGGCAGAACCCATTTAGAATAGGCAGGTTTGCAGGGTTTGGGCTGACCCTCTTCCTGTCCTATAACACTACCGCTAAAGCAACCAACTCTGACTTCATTCTGATTCAGACAATTCCTGCTTCCACTGCCTCCTGGGCCTCGTGGATGGAGTCCCTGCATGTGAAGTCCTTGGGAAAGACTCAGCATCCACACACCTGCCCAAGGGCTGAATCTTTGACAGTGATATTTGGGAGCAACAGATAAATTCTTCCTTCCTCCCTCAAGATGGACTCTCCAGGGCCTCCCCGGTGGCGCAGCGGTTGAGCGCTGGGTTGCGAAGCTGCCCGTGACCTCTGCGGCGCCGGTTCGATCCCCGGCTGCTCCCCGGCCACCAGAGGAGGGTCCCACATGGCGCGCAGAGCTCTCCTGCCGCCCGCTGCTCCCCTCAGCAGTGTACTTCGGTCCTTCTGCCTGCTCTGTTCTCCGCTCTGGCTCTGGTGAATTCTCTCACCCTCCCGCGCTTCTGACTGTACCCAGTGCATGTATAAACAAACAAACAAACAAGTAAAATAAATAAATAAGCATGCCTCTATTAAAAAAAAAAAAAAAAAAAAAAGATGGACTCTCCACAGAATCTGTAGTTCCCATAGCCTCCGGAAAAATTCAAGACTGAGGCCTCAGTTAGCTTATTACTAAGTGGTGTAACTAAACAGTTAAGCTCAGCAAGGCACTCTTATATTTGAGTCTATCTCCTAAGTTTCATTTCCTGTTTTTGCCCTTCCTGCCTCCCTGGGGCAGCAATCCCCATGAAAGTAGTATAACATAGTTTAATACTTTTTTGGAACCCGGGTCTAGATGCCTTTTTTTTTTTTTTTTTTTTTAAGATTGATTTATTTATTTATACAAGCACTGGGCACAGTCACAAGCGCGGGAGGGTGAGAGAATTCACCAGAGCCAGAGAGGGGAACAGAGCAGGCAGAAGGACCAAGGTTCACTGCTGAGGGGAGCAGCGGGCGACAGGAGAGGTCCGCACACCATGTGGGACCCTCTTCCAGTGGCCGGGGAGCAGCCAGGAATCGAACCAGTGCTGCAGAGGCTGTGGGCAGCTTCACAACCCAGCGCTCAACTGCTGCGCCACCGGGGAGGCCCTAGATGCCTTTTTTCTTTTCTTTTTTTAATATATTTTTTACATCATTCTTCATTTTTTTTTCAATGCATGTTTCTCATCTCAGTTATAGTTCCCGTGAAATTCCCATGACCCATTCACCCGTGTACCATCACCATAGTTCCTTGTGCTCTTCCCTCCCCTGTTTTGATCCTACTCCCTTCTCCCCACTGCAGAATGTCTCTGGTTTATAGTTGCTTGTTGACTTTGATTTTCACTTTATTATAACTTTTCCCCCCTTATCCCTTATTTGGATCCTCTACATTCCTCGTATAAGTGAAACCAGCCGGTATTTATCTTTTTCTTTCTGGCTTATTTCACTGAGCACGATCCCTTCCAACTCCATCCATGTTGCTGTGAATGGCATGGGTTATCTTTTTTGATTGCTGAGTAATATTCCATTGTATGTATGTATGTATATATATATATATATACACACACACACACACATCTTCTTGATCCAGTCATCTATTTTTGGGCATAGCTTACCTATTGTAAATAGTGCTGCAATAAACAGGGATGCAGATGTCCTTTTCAGTTAATGTTTTTGTGTCCTTTGGGTAGATACCTAGGAGTGAAATTGCTGGATCATATGGAAGCTCCATTTTTAGCAGTTTGAGGAACCTCCACACAGCTTTCCATAGGGGTTTGACCAGTTCACATTCCCACCAGCAGTATAGGACAGTTCCTTTTTCTCCACAGCCTTGCCAACATTTGTTGTTGTTTTTTTTTTTTTTTTTTTTGATAATTGCCATTTTCACCTGTGAAAGATGGTATCTCAATGTGATTTTGATTTGCATTTCCCTGATTACAGTGATGTTAAACATTTTTTTATATGCCTGTTGGTCATTTGCATTTCCTCTTTGGAGAACTGTCTTTTTAGCTCTTCTACACATTTTTTGACTGGGTTTCATCAGCTCTTTGTAGATCTTTGTGATCAGTCCCTTATCATTAGTATTGTATGCAAAAATTTTCTTCCAATCAGTCTCTTTGTTTTGGTTAATGTCTCTTTTGCTGTATTTGATGTAATCCCACCTGTTTATCCTTTCCTTCACTGTCTTTGCTTTGGGGATGTGTCTTTAAAGATATTATTGAGATGAGACTCAACAAAAGCAAAGAAAATAATCCAGTCAAAAAATGGGCAGAAGAGCTAAAAAGAAACTTCTCCAAAGAGGAAATGCAAATGGCCAACAGGCATATGAAAAAATGTTCAACATCACTTGTCATCAGGGAAATGCAAATCAAAACTACAATGAGATACCATCTTACACCAGTGAGAATGGCACATATTAAAAAACTAGCAACAACAAATGTTGGTGAGGATGTGGAGAAAAAGGAACTCTCCTGCACTGCTGTTGGGAGTGCAAACTGGTCCAACCACTATGGAGAGCTGCGTGGAGATTCCTCAACCTACTAAAGATAGAGCTTCCATATGATCCAGCAATTCCACTCCTAGGTATTTACCCAAAGGACACAGAAACATTAATTCCAAAGAGCACCTGCACTCCTATGTTAATAGCAGCACTATTTACAATAGCTAAGCTTTGGAAAACAACCCAAATGCCCAAAAATGGATGACTGGATCAAGAAGAGGGTACATCAATGAATATTACTCAGCAATCAAAAGAGATAAACGCATGCAGTTTGCAGCAACATGGATGGAGCTAGAAGGGATCAGGCTCAGCGAAATAAGCCAGAAAGAAAAAGAAAAATACCAGATGGTCTCACTCATAGCAGGAATCTAGAAAACCTAAATAAGGGACCAGGAAAAAGAATAACTATAAGAAAGAAAAAATCAAAATCAACAAACAACTATGAACCAGAGACACACTATGGGGGGGGGGGGGGCGGGGAAAGGAGGGATTGGGGTCAAAATAAGAGGGGTACAATTGTATGGGGAATATAAAAAAAATTTAAAAAAAAAGATACTATTGAGGTGTATGTCATGTAGTGTTTTGCCTGTTTTCTTCTATGTATTTTATGGTTTCAGGTCTTATGTCTAGTTCTTTGATCCATTTTGAGTTGGTTTTTGTGCATAGTGTGAGTTAGTAGTCAAGCTTCATTTTTGTATGTAGCAACAAAATTTGCCCAGCAACACTTATTGAACAGATTTTCTTTGTTCCATTGCATATTCTTTGCGCTTTTGTCAAAGACTCATTGTCCATATAAGTGTGGATTTATTTCTGTGCTCTCTATTCAGTTCCATTGGTCTGTGTGTTTGTTCTTATTCCAGTACCATGCAGTTTTTGATTATTATGGCTTTGTAGTATAATTTGAAGTCTGGGAGTGTGATACCTCCATTCCCTTCCTTTTTAGTCAGGAGAGCTCTGGTTATTTAGGTTTTTTTGTTGCTCCATTAGAATTTAATCAATATTTGTTCTATTTCTTTAAAGAATATCGTTGAAATTTTTATTGGAATAGCTTTGAATCTGTAAATTGCCCTTGGTAGGATGGATATTTTGATAATGTTAGTTCTTCCAATCCATGAGCAGGAGCTGTCTTTTCCATTTCTTTGTGTATTCTTGTATTTCTTTTAACAATGTTTTATAATTTTCTTTGTATAGGTCCTTTGCCTCTTTTGTTTTTTTTTTTTTAAAGATTTATTTTATTTATACAAGAACTGGGGTACAGGGCAGATGTGCCAGAGGGTGAGAGGATTCACCACAGTCAGATCAGGGAACAGAACAGGCAGAATGACCAAAATACACTGTTGAGGGGAGCAGCGGGTGAGACAAGAGAGGTCTGCCGTGCAACGTGTGTTGCTTCGCAGCCGGCTGGGATCAAACCGACACTGCAGGGGCTGTGGACAGTTTCACAGCACTGCGCTCAACTGCCTGCGCCACCAGGGAGACCCTTTTCTTAGTTTTGTTCCCAAGTATTCGATTTTTTTTGTTTCAGTTATAAAAGGGATGGTTTTTTTTGTTTGTTTGTTTTGTTTTTTGTTTTTATTTTATTTTATTTTTATTTATTTATACAAGCACTGGGTACAGTCAGAAGCGCGGGAGGGTGAGAGAATTCACCAGAGCCAGAGTGGGGAGCAGAGCAGGCAGAAGGACCGAAGTACACTGCTGAGGGGAGCAGCGGGCGGCAGGAGAGGTCTGCGCGCCATGTGGGACCCTCCTCTGGTGGCCGGGGAGCACCCGGGGATCGAACCGGCGCTGCAGAGTCTGCGGGCAGCTTCGCAACCCAGTGCTCAACCACTGCACCACCAGGGAGGCCCTAAAAGGGATGGTTTTTTTGATTTCTTCTTCAGATTTATTGTTTGCATAATGGAAAGCTACTGATTTTTGTGTCTTGATTTTGTATCCTGCTACTTTACTAAACTGCTTGATTATTCTGATTAGTTTTTCTGTGGAGTTTTTGGGGTTCTCTATGTGTGTTATATATACCTGCGAATAGTGATAGGTTTACTTCTTCTTTCCCTATTTGGATTCCTTGTATGTCTTTCTCTTGTCTTATTGCTCTGGCTAGGACTTCCAGTATTATACTGAAAAGCAGTGGTGAGAGTGGACATCCTTGTCTTTTTCCAGATCTTAATGGAAATGCTTTCAGTTTTTCCCCATTGAGAATGATACTGGCTATGTAGATGCCTTTTTTCTTAATAATTGCATACTACATGTGGTAGGTGTGTCCTTATGAACCAACCATGCAACTTTAGGTTATTTTAAAATGTTTTATTATCACTAAAAGCTATCTTTTGTGGGACAAATTTCAAAACTGACATTCTGAGTCCAAAATAAATCTAGGAAGATAAGAGATTTTTTTTTTTTAACCATAAATGTATCATCTGAGAAATGGTCCTTTTGAAGCCTGTGTGCACTGGTAATTTAGCCCTTGAACCACCACAGGTTCTTGTCCCATGAAGCCATAAAAAGGAATCTGCAGGCTTTTTAGATAAGAAAGCAGAGAGAAGCAAACTTTATTCAAGACAGTAAAGACACAGTTTATTTAAAGGAAGACAGCAAGGACTCCTACCTGGGAGCAGCAAAGAAGCTGTTGTGGGCCTGTGTCTGAGTAGTTAAACTTTTTTTTTCTTCTCTATTCTAAAATCTCATCATCCTGCTTTTTGATTGGCTCTCTCCCAGTGGCTGTACTCCTGCAGGCCAGATGTGCCCATTTTCTCAGCTATTATCTTAGAGTTTCTCCTTTACTTCCCCTATCCAAGACCTTATTCTCTCTAGTTTTACTGTTCTTGTTTATTTATTCCTCCTTGACTTTCTGACTGTCTCTCATCCTCCCTAGTAGCTCAAGGGTTAAGATTCAGTAGGTGATATTATCATCTTGACTGTAGAACATTATTTGATGCTAAAAAGAATTGAGCTATCAAGCCATAAAAAGTTAGGGAGAAAACTTAAATGCATAGTACTAGTGAAAGAAGTCTGACAAATATCCATACTATGATTCCAACTATATGACAATCTCGGGCTTCCTGGTGGCACAGGGGGTTGAGCACCGCAATGTGAGGCAGTCCAACCATATCACAGTCTGGAGCAGGAAAATTATACAGACAATAAAAAGGATCAGTGGTTGCCAAGGTTGAGGGCAAGAGGTAAAGGGGATATAGAATCGGATTAATAAGCACAACATAGGGCCTCCCCGGTGGCGCAGCAGTTGAGCGCTGGTCTGCAAAGCTGCCCGCGCCTCTGCAGTGCCAGTTCAATCCCTGGCCACTGAGTGAGGGTCCCACACGGCGCGCAGACGTCTCATGTGGCCCGCTCACACTCTGCCTGTTCTACTCTCCGCTCTGGCTCTGGTGAATTCTCTCACCCTCCTGCGCCTCTGACTGTACCCAGTGCTTGTATAAATAATAAATAAATAAAATAAATAAATAAATAAATAAATAAAAATAATAATAAATAAATCTTTTAAAAAATAAGCACAACATAGAGGGTTTTTGGGGCACAGAAATACTTGGTATATTGTAATGATGAATATGTCATTATGCTTTTGACTGAAACTACAGAATCTACAATAAAAAAGAATGAACCTTAAAAAAAAAAGATGTAGCACTATGAAGCAATGCATAGCCACTGCAGCACGAGGGAGGTGCCAGAGAGGTGACCCACATGGTGCAGCAGACCTCTCCTGTCTCCCCCGCTGCTCCCCTCAGCAGTGTATTTCAGTCGGTCCGCCTCTTCTGTTCCCCGCTCTGTCTCTGGTGATCCTCTCACCCCCTACACCTCTGGTCTGTACCCCAGTTCTTGTATGCATAAATAAATAAATCTTTAAAATATTTTTTTCACTGTTTCACATCTTTTATATAAATGAAATTATACAGTATGGAGTCCCTTATTTAGCATAATTAACCTGACAGTATCCACTGTGTGGATTATGTCAATTTATTTATCCATTTACTAGTTACTAATATACAGTTTATCCATTTACCATTTATCAGAACATTTAAGTTTCCAGTTTTTGACAGTTAGGTATTGCTTTTCTGTTGATATCTACTTATTTTGTGTGGTTTGTTTATATTTCTCCAGGGTAATGCCAAGTAGTGGGATTCTTTAAAATAGAAACTGCCAAACTGTTTCCCAAGTGGCTGCACCATTTTCCACCCCCATCAGGAATGCTTTTGAGAATGCCATTTGCTCCACCTCCTCACCGGCTCTTAGGGTCTTACTCCATTCAGGCTGCTATGACAATACCAGAGCCTGAATAATTTACAAACCACCAAAATTTATTTCTCACAGTTCTGGAGGCTGAGGTCTGAGATCAGATGCCAGCATGAAAGTCTGGGATAAGGTGAGGAATCCAGTTTCTGGTTTCTTGCTGTGTCCTCTAGTGGCAGAAGAGACTAGTGATCTCTCTCTCTCTCTCTGGAGCCTCTTATAAATTTTATACGGTAATTACCCCCTTCATGAAGGATTCCTTTTTTTTTTTTTTAGATTTATTTGATTTATTTATGCATATAAGATCTGGGGTGTAGGCCAGAGGTACAGGGGGTGAGAGGACTCACCAGAGACAGAGTGGGGAGCAGAACAGGCAGATCTACTGAAATACCTTCCTGAGGGGAGCAGAAGGCAAGGCAGGAGAGGTCTCCTGTGCCATGTGTGTTAGCTCCCTTGTTGGCAATAGCTTCATAGTGCTAAGACTTAACCACTTGCGCTACCAGAGAGGCCCATGAAGGATCCTTGTTTAAGGACTCCCCAAAGGTCCCACCTCTTAATATCATTATCTTTGGAGATTAGGATTTCAACAAATTTAGGTGGGTGAATTCAAACCATAGCAATTGTCCATAAGGTATGGAATAACTTTCCTCTGAGGATCATTATGGAGATTTAATAAAGCTCTGCAATTTAGGGCAGTGCGCCTCAAACATGAGCATGCCCAGGATTCCCCCAGGGATCCTTTTACATACCCTGGGATCCTTTTATAATTCAGTTTCTGATTCCAGGGGCCTGGGGTATGGCAGGAGATTCTGCATTAGTAACACACTCCCAGGGGATGCCCATGATGTTTTGGATCACATTTGAGTAGCAAGGGTGTGGGACACCTGGCACAGTCCGTGGTCTCTAGCAGAATTCAGTAAAAGCACCTTCCTTCTCTGTCCCTCTCCTGACCCCTCCTCTCCATACCCCACACTTGGATTATCTTTTATTTCATCCCAATCCTATGTAACTAAGTAATACCACATATCCAAAGAAATGACCTTGAAAAGTTTTCTTTATCCTTATATGAAAAGTAACATTAGTCTCAGCAGATAACAATATATTCTCAAAAGATATTCTCAGTAGAAAGATATTCTCAGGATATTCTCCTAACTCAAACACTAAGCTGCCACATTGTAGGAACAATAAACCTCATGAGACTGTGTGATACCTGAAGTTCTGAAAAGACCAGTGCAATCCACTGTTAATAGCAGGCAACACCCATCTGCTGGAGCAGGTTCCACTGAATGGAAGTGGTGATGTCACTAAGTGGAAGACAGCTGGGTAGCTGGGCACTTAGCAAGTGACCATAGCCTTGTCGTCAAGGTGCTGTCAGAGGCTGAAGCAGCTGATCTTTCCAGAAACAATAATATATGCTGTTGCCATGACATGGAAAAATCAAGTCTGATTAGACCAAGCTTGTGAGTCAGAGTAGGAAATGCTAATAAATTTTGACAGGATTTATCTACTGATGCTATTCTTATTTCACTTTATACTTCTATGCCTAATGAGTGATGAGTGTTTTGCTGTTTTCCTGCTGCATCTTCTGCTGCATGCACCCCCCCCAAAAAAAAACAACAAAAAACCCAACCCTGGCAAATACCTTTAAATACAAATGTAGTCATTAAAAATACAAACACAAATTACAAAAATGAAACTTATCCTTTTTCTTTTTTAGTTCTATAAATCCTTTTTCTGCAAAATTTTTAAGGGTTGAAATGAGGGAACGGCGGGCCTCCCTGATGGTGCAAGGGGTTAAGATGCAACCTATGAAGCTGTCCACAGCCTCTGCAGCACAAGTTCGATCCCCTGGCTGGCCAGGGAGCAACCCACATGGCCTAGCAGACCTCTGCTGACTCACCCACTGCTCCCCTCAGCAGTGTATTTCAGTCAGTCTGCCTGTTCTGTTCCGCACTCTGTCTCTGGTGAATCCTTTGCGCCCCACACTCTGGCCTGTACACCATCTCCTGTATACGTAAATATTAATAAATAAATCTTAAAAAAAAAATGAGGGAATGCCATGGTCTCTGTAAAGCCACCACTGAATTCTGGAGAGCTGTAGTTGTTCAACTCAAGCCTTTTTAAAAAATCTGAACCTTGACTTGTCTAAAAGTAAATAAAATATGTTGTTAAAAATTCCGTGTCTGGAACACCTTAACTGAAAATGAGACTGGCCTTTGTTACTTGATTTTATTTGGTGTGATAGGCTTTTAAGCTGATTTTGTTAGCAGCTCAATTTGATACAGTTTTATTATTTCTTAGAGGATCTAATATGATCTTCCCTGTATTTTTAAGCCCAAATTCCTGATACATAGAACTTAAAATTTTTTTTAATAACTAAATATTGTGAATTTTTTCTCATCCTCAATGGTTTAATAATATAAAACTAATAGTGGAGAGAAGTTATTTTAAGATTTATTTATATATTTGTACAAGCACTGGGTACAGTCAGAAGCGCGGGAGGGTGAGAGGATTCACCAGAGCCAGAGCAGGGAACAGAACAGGCAGACTGATGAAATACACTGCTGAGGGAGCAGCTGGCTTGGCAGGAGGGGTCTGTCATGCCATGTGGGACCCTTGCCGGTGACCAGGGATTGAGCTGGTGCTGCAGAGGCTGTGGGCAGTTTCGCAGCCCAGCACTCAACCGCTGTGCCACCAGGGGAGGCCCGGAGAGAAGCTATTTTAAATAGCTATGGCTACATAATAACATACATATACAAACGTTTCTTGAAGGTATCAGGAAAGTCATCAGTGGTGTCTCTGGGGGATAAGATTGGGGATCAGGAAGCATAGAGACTTTTACCTTTCTTTTTTTTAAAAAAAGATGTATTTAGGGTCTCCCCGGTGGCGCAGCAGTTGGGTGCTGGGTTGCGAAGCTGCCTGCAGCCTCTGCAGCGCTGGTTCGATCCCCGGCTGCTCCCCGGCCACCGGAGGAGAGTCCCGCATGGCGCGCAGACCTCTCCTGCCGCCCGCTGCTCCCCTCAGCAGTGTGCTTCGGTCCTTCTGCCTGTTCTGCTCCCCACTCTGTCCCTGGTGAATCCCCTCACCCTCCCGCGCCTCTGGCCTTTATCCCAGCTATTATATAAATAAAAAATAAATCTTTAAAATAACAAAAAAACAAAAATTTACATTCTTTTTTCAGGCAGAAAAAATTAGATGTGTGTACTTTAGACAGAGGAGCAGCTTGACCACAGGCCAGGAGGAGTGAGAACAGCCTGAGTTCTTCTGAGAACTTCAGGGCCCTCAGCCCCAGCAGGAGGGCCCAGTGGGAGGGTCTGGGGCCATCACTCTCTCTTCTACAGTGTGGGACACATCCTGTGCTCTCTACCCCTGGGGCACAATCCATCTCCCCACTTCCACCTCAACCTGCCCACCTAGCCTTAGACTTGTCTCCATCTGGAAGTTTTTTGGATTGTCCCAACCACAACTCCTCACCTCCACCTCTAATCCTCATTAAATTTGAAGGGGGTGTTACCTAGCTAGATAATAAGCTAGGCCAGGGCACACTCTATTCTTAAAAAAAAAAAAGGTAGTCCTGAAAACATTAATTAGTAATGTTAGTCTTTCTTATACCTCTACCTGTTTGTATGAATAATACAGAGAGATTGCCATGTAGTTGAAAGAAATAATAGCAATCCTGTGGATACTTTGCCCAGGTTTGCCCAGTGGCAACATTATTCAAAATTGTAGTGTACTATAGCAACCAGGACGTCAACATTGAGAAAATTCACCGATCTAATTGTGATTTCCCTGGTTTCTCTTGCAATTGTGTGTGTGTGTGTGGTGTGTGTGTGTGTGTGTGGTGTGTGTGTGTGTGTAGGTAGGTAGGTTCATGTATCCACTACAGCAGTCAGGCTACTTAGAACCATTTTAACTACACAAGGGTCACTAGTATTTACCTTTTATAACTACCTGCATTTTTCCTCCTCCTCCCCGCAACCTCCTCCAGCCCCGCCCTAACACTTGGCAACCACTAATATGTCCTCTGTTTTTAAAATTTTTCATTTCAAAAAGTGCCTTATAAGTGCAGTCCTATAATATGTGATCTTTTGGGCTAGACTTTTTTGATTTATAAATCTCTGGAAAGCCATCCAAGTTGCTGAGTATAAAAAATTCCTTATTGTTAGGGAAGACTCCAAGTATAAATGTTTGCTTAACCATTCACCCTTTCAAGTACAGTTTTTAGCTGTTAACACGTGCCATAAACATTATGTATGTTTTAAGTGGGCATATGTGTTTATGCTGAGTTGTATGGTAATTGCTTTTTTATATTTAGAA